>NC_046157.1:92845382-92934850 GCF_011064425.1 Rattus rattus | reverse complement strand
TTCTATTTGGTTGCTTTCAATCCTGAGTTTGATTATTTTCTTCTGTCTACTCCACTTGGGTGTAATTGCTTCTTTCTGTTCTAGAGATTTTAGGTGTACAGTTAAGCTGCTAGTGTATGGTTTCCCCAGTTTCCTTTGGGAGGCTCTCAGAGCTATGAGTTTTCCTCTTAGCACTGCTTTCATTGTGTCCCATAAGTTTGGTTATGTTTCACCTTCATTTCATTAAATTATTAAAAGTCTTTAATTTCTTTCTTTATTTCTTCTTTGACCAAGTTATCATTATGTAAAGCTTTGTTCAGCATCCATATTTATATGGTCTTTCTGTTTTTTTGTTTGTTTGTTTTGGTTTGGTGTTTTGTTTGTTTGTTTTTGTATTGAAGACCAGCCTTAGTCTGTGGTAAAAGCAATATATTGCAAATTAGTAACTAACATCAAACTAAATGGAGAGAAACTTGAAACAATCCCACTAAAACCAGGAACTGGAATGGATGCCCACTCTCTCCATACAGATTCAATATAGTACTCCAATTCCTAGCCAGGGTAATCAGATAGCAAAAGGAATTCAAAAGGAACAGATTGGAAAGGAACAAGTAAAAATATCACTAATTGTAGATGGTAGGATAGTACATTTAAGTGACCCCAAAAGTTCCACTGAAGAACTTCAAAACCTGATAAACAACTTTAGCAACATGGCTGGATATAAAATTAATATAAACAAATCAGTAGCCTTCCTTTAATCAAAGGATAAACAGGCTGAGGAAGAAATTAGGGAAATGAAAGCCTTCACAATAGTCAAAAATAATATAAATTACCTCACTGTGACTCTAACCAAGCAAGTGAAAGATCTGTATGACAAGAACTTCAAGTCTTTGAAGAATGAAATTGAAGAAGATCTCAAAAGATAGAAAGATCTCCCATGTTTATGGGCTGGCAGGATTAATATAGAAAAAATGTCCATCTTGCCAAAATCAATCTACAGATTCAATTCAATGGCCATGAAAATTCCAACCAATTCTTTATAAACATAGAAAAAGAAATTTACAAATGCATTTGTAATAACAAAAAAAAAATTCCCAAGATAGGGAAAACTATTCTCAACAAAAAATACTTCTGCAGGAATCATCATCCCAGACCATAAGCTGCATTAGTGATAAAACACTGTATGATACTGGAAAAGAGACAGGTAGATAGATCCATAGAATAAAATTGAAGACCCAGAAATGAACCCACATGCCTTTGGCCATTTGACCTTTGACAAAAGAGCTAAAACCATCCAATGTGAAACAGATAATATTTTCAACAAATGGTGCTGGTTCAACTGGTGTTCAGCATATTGAAGAATGCAAATCGATCAATTCTTATTGCCCTGTACAAATTTCAAATCCAAGTGGATCAAGAACCTCCACATAAAATTAGGTACACTCAAACTAATCGAAGAAAAATGAGGAAGATCCTTGAATTCATGAGCAGTGGGAAAATTTTCCTCAATATAACAACAATGGCTTTTGCTCTACTATCAAGAATTGAGAAATGGGACTTCTCAATTGAGAAAAATTTTCTCAAATGGGAAAATTGCAAAGCTTCTTTAAGGCAAAGGTCAGTGTCAATAGGACAAAATGGTGGCCAACACATTGAGAAAAGATTTTTACTAATCCTATATCTGATAGAGGACTAATATCCAATATGTACAAATAACTCTACAAGTTAGACTCCAGAGAATCAAATAACACTATTAAAAATGAGATAAAGAGCTAAACAAAGAATTCTCAGTGAGGAATAAGGAATGACCAAGAAGCACCCAAAGAAATGTCAACATCCCTAGTTATCAAGGAAATGCATATAAAATTAGTCCTGAGATTCCACCTCACACCAGTCAGAATGGCTAAGATCAAATATTTAGGTGACAGAAGATGATGTCAAGGATGTGAAGAAAGAGGAACAGTCCTCCACTTTTCATGGGATTGCAAGGTGGTACAACCACTCTGGAAATTTGTCTGGCTGTTCCTAAGCAAATTGGACATCATACTCCGTGAGGACCCAGATATACCACTCCTGGGCATATATCAAAAAAATGCTCCAACATATAACAAGGACACATGCTCCACTATGTTCATAGCAACCTTATTTTTCATAGCATTGAGCTGGAAATAACCCAGATGTCCCACAACAGAGGAATGGATACAGAAAATGTCATGCATTTACACAATGGAGTACTGTGCAGCTATTAAACAAAGGACTTCATGAAATTCATAGGCAAATGCATGGAACTAGAAAATATGCTGATTGAGGTAACTCATTCACAAAAACCACACATGGTATGCACTCACTGATATATAGATATTAATCCAAAGCTCAGATTACTCAAGATACAATCCATGGACCACATACAGCTCAAGAAGAATGACCAAAGTACAGATGCTTAACTCTGTCTTAGAAGGGGGAACAAAAATATTCATAGAAATATTCATAGGAGTACTATGGAGACAAATTTTGTAGGACAGCCTGAAGAAGTCAATCCAGAGAATATCCCACCTTGGCTTCCAGCCCATACCCATAAATCCACAACACCCAGAAAATATTGCTGATACCAATAAATGAACGCTGACAGGAGTCTGATATAGCTGTCTTCTGAGAGGCTTTGCCAGAGCATAATAAATACAGAGGAGGATACTCTCAGCCAACCATTGTACTGAGAATGGAGTTTCCATTGTAAAAGTTAAAGAAAGAATTAAAGGAGCTGAATGGTTTCGCAACCCCATAAATACAACAATACCAACCAAACAGAGCTCCCAGGGACTAAACCATTATCCAAGGAAAACACATGCACAGATCCATTGCTCCAGGTGCATATGTAGCAGAGGATGGACTTGTTGTGCACCAGTGTGAGGAGAAGCCCTTGGTCCTGCCATGGCTGGACCCCCCAGTGTAAGGGAATGGGCAGGGAGGTGCGAAGGGGTGAGTGGATTGGTGGGAGAACACATGGAGAAGGGGAGGTAGTATAGATAATATTAATGGGAAGTCATGAAATGTGATAACATTTAAGATGTTGTTAAAAATTATCCAATAATTTAAAAAGAAATATTTAAAACAACCTGCTGTCTGGTTGAAACTCACTTCAACCATTTATATTCCCAGATAAAAGACACACATACACAGCCTTTATATATTACTATGCCTTATGCTCCACAAAGCTGGGCAACTTCATACCTGCCATGCTGTTAGAATCTACCTCCTATCCATAAACCAAGTTATTCCCTACATGTTTGTTCTGGACTACTCTTAACTCCAATTTGGCAGCCTTTTGGGACTCATTCTCTTGTTTTCAGCCCATACTAGCCATCCTTTCTTCTCTTCTGAATTTCTATTTTCCTAAATTTTATATTAGATGTATTTCTTTATTTACATTTCAAAGGTTATTCCCCTTCCTGGTTTCCTGTCCATAAGCCTCCATTCCCTCCCCTCCACCTCCCCCATATGGGTATTCCTCCTATACATCCCCCTTATTGCCCCCCCATATTCCCCTGCACTGGGGGTCCAACCTTGGCAAGACCAAGGACTTACCCTTCCCATGGTGCCCCAACAAGGCTATTCTCTGCTACATATGCAGTTGGAGGTCTAGGTCAGTCCATGTATAGTATTTGGGTAGTGGTTTATTCCCTGGAAGCTCTGGTTGGTTGGTATTGTTGTTTTTATGGGGTTGAAAACTCCTTCAACTCTTTCAGTAATTCCTCTAATTCCCTAAAAGGGGGTCCTATTCTCAGATCATTGGTTTGTTGCTAGCATTGACCTCTGTATTGGACATTCTGTGAATGTGTCTCTCAGGAGAGATCTATATCCAGTCCCTTTCAGCATGCATTTTCTAGCATTATCAATCTTATCTAGTTTTGGTGGCTGTGTACACACACACACACACACACACACACACACACACACACACACACACACACATATATATATGGGTCACATGTGGGTCAGGCTCTGAATGTCCATCTCTTGTGTTGCTGCTGTAAACTTTGCTTCCATATCCACTCCTATGGACATTTTTCCCACTTTTAAGAAGCAGTGGGAGCATCCCCATTTTGGTCATCTTTCTTTTTGAGATTCCTGTGGTCTGTGGATTGCATCTTGGGTAATTCGAACTTTTTGGCTAATATCCACTTATCCATGAGTGCATACCAATGTGTTTTTCTGTGATTGAGTAACCTCACTCAGCATGGTATTTTCTAGTTCATTCCATTTGCCTATGAATTTTATGAAGTCATTGTATTTGATCGCTAGGTAGTACTCCATTATGTAGATGTACCACATTTTGTGAATCAATTCCTCTGTTGAAGGGCATCTGGGTTCTTTCCAGCTTCTGGCTATTATAAATGAGGCTGCTATGAACATAGTGGAGCATGTGTCTTTGTTGTATGTTGGAACATCTTTTGGGTATATGCCCATGAGAGGTATAGCTGGGTCCTGAGGAAGTGTAATATTGCATTTTCTGAGGAACCTCCAGACTGATTTCCAGAGTCCTTGTACTAGTTTGCAATCCCACCAAAAATGGAGGAGTGTTCCTCTTTCTCCACATCCTCAACAGTATCTGCTGTCACCTCAGTTTTTTTGATCTTAGCCATTCTCACTGGTGTGAGGTGGAATCTCAGGGTTGTTTTGATTTGCACTTCCCTGATGACTAAGGATGTTGAACATTTCTTTAGGTGCTTTTGGCCATTTGATAATCCTCAGCTGAGAATGTTTTCTTTAGGTCTGTACCCCATTTTTAATAGGGTTATTTGGATCTCTGGAGGCTAACTTCTTGAGTTCTTTGTATATTTTGGATATTAGCCCTCTATTGGATGTAAGATTGGTAAAGATCTTTTCCCTATCTGTTGGTGGCCATTTTGTCCTAACGACAGTATCTTTTGCTTTACAAAAGCTTTGAGTTTTATGAGGTCCCATTTATTGATTCTTGATCTTAGAGCATGAGTCATTGGTGGTTTGTTCAGAAAATTTTCCCCAGTGCCCATGTGTTCCAGACTCATCCCCACTTTTTCTTTTATTAGTTTGAGTATATCTGGTTTGACTTGAGGTCCTTGATCCACTTGGACTTAAGCTTTGTACATGGTGACAAGAATGGATCAATTTGCATTCTTCTACATGCTGATCTCCACTTGAAACAGTACTATTTGCTGAAAATCCTATCTTTCTTCCATTGGATGGTTTTAGATCCTTTGGCAAAGATCAAGTGATAGTAGGTGTGTTGGTTCATTTCTGGGTCTTCAATTATGTTCCACTGATCTGTATGCCTGCTTCTATAGCAATTCCATACAGTTTTTATGACTATTGCTCTGCAATACTGCTTGAAGTCAGGGATGGTGATTCCCCCAGAAGGTCTTTTATTATTCAGTATAGTTTTTGCTATCCTGGGTTGTTTGTTATTCCAAATGAATTTGCAAATTGCTCTATCTCTGTAAAGAATTGTGTAAGAATTTTGATGGGGATTGCATTGAATCTGTACATTGCTTTTGGCAAAATGAACATCTTTACTATATTAGTCCTGGCAATCCATGAGCATCGAAGATCTTTCCATCTCCTGAGATCTTCCTCAATTTCTCTCTTCAGAGACTTGGAATTCTTGTCATACAGTTCTTTCACTTGCTTGGTTAAAGTTACACCAAGATATTTTCTATTATTTGGGACTATTGTGAAGGGTGTTATTTCCTTAATTTCTTTCTCAGACTGTTTATCCTTTGAGTAGAGGAAGGCTCCTGATTTGTTTGAGTTAACTATATACCCCGACACTTTGCTGAAGTTGTTTATCAGGTTAAGTAGTTCTCTGGTGGAACTTTTGTGGTCGCTTAAGTACACTATCATATCATCTGCAAATAGTGATATTTTGATTTCTTCCCTTCCAATTTGTATCTCTTTAATCTCCTTTTGCTGACAGATTGCTCTGGCTATCACTTTAAGTACTATGTTTAATAAGTATTAGGGAGAGAGTGGGCAGCCTTGTCTAGTCCGTGATTTTAGTGGGATTGCTTCAAGTTTCTCTCCATTTAGTTTGATGTTAGCTACTGGTTTGCTGTATATTGCTTTTACTATGTTTAGATATGGGCCTTGAATTCCTGATCTTTCCAGTTCTTCAATCATGAAGGGATGCTGAATTTTGCCAAATGCTTTTTCAGCATCTAATGAACTGATCATGTGGTTCTTATCTTTGAGTTTGTTTATATAGTGGATGACATTGATGGATTTATGTATATTAAAACATCCCTGCATACTTGGGTTGAAGCATACTTGACCATGATGTATTATCATTTTGATGTGTTCTTATTTTCGGTTGGCAAGAATTTTATTGAGAATTTTTTGGCAATATTCATAAGGGAAATTGGTCTGAAGTTCTATTTCTTTGTTGGGTCTTTGTGTGGTTTAGGTATAAGAGTAATTGTGGCTTCATAGAAGGAATTTGATGGTGCTCTGTCTGTTTCTATTTTGTGGAAAAGTTTGGACAATATTGGTATGGGGTCTTCTATGAAGGTCTGATAGAATTCTGCACTGAACCCATCTGGATCTGGGCTCTTTTTGGTTGGGAGACTTTTAATAACTGTTTCTATTTCTTTAGGACTTATGGGGTTATTTAGATGTTTTATTTGTTCCTGATATAACTTTGGGACCTGGTATCTGTCTAGAAAATTGTCCATTTCCTCCAGAGTTTCCAGTTTTGTTGAATATAGGCTTTTGTAGTAGGATGTGATGATTTTTTAAATTTCTTCAGATTTTGTTATGTCTCCCTTTTCATTTCTGATTTTGTTAGTTTGGACACACTCTCTGTGACCTCTTGTTAGTCTGGCTAAGGGTTTTTCTATCTTGTTGATTTTCTCAAAGAACCAACTCTTGATTTTGTTGATTCTTTGTATAGTCCTTTTCATTTCTACTTGGTTGATTTCAGCTCTGAGTCTCATTATTTCCTGCCTTCTACTCCTCTTGGGTTTATTTACTTCTTTTTGTTCTAAAGCTTTTAGGTGTGCTCTCAAGCTGCTGACTTATACTCTCTTCTGTTTCTTTTTGCAGGCACTCAGAGCTATGTGTTTTCCTCTTAGTACTGTTTTCATTGTGTCCCATAAGTTTGGGAATGTTATACCTTCATTTTCATTAAATTCTAAGAAGTCTTTAATTTTTTTTTATTTCTTCCTTGACCAAGTTGTCATTGAGTAAAGCTTTGTTCAACTTCTATGTATATGTGGGCTTTCTGTCATTATTTTTGTTATTGAAGACCAGTCTTAGTGTGTGGTTATCTGATAGGATGCATGGGATTGTTTCTATCTTTCATTATCTGTTGAGGCCTGTTTTGTGACCGATTATATGGTCAATTTTGGAGAAGGTTCCACGAGGTGCTGAGAAGAATGTATATCCTTTTGTTTTCAGATGGAATGTTCTATAAATATCTGTTAAATCCATTTTGTTCATAACTACTGTTAGTTTCTCTATGTCTCTGCTTAATTTCTGTTTCCATGATCTGTTGAGTGATAAGAGTGGGTTGTTGAAACCTCCTATTATTATCGTGTAAGGTACAACGTGTGCTTTGAGCTTTAGTAAAGTTTCTTTTTTGAATGTAGGTGCCCTTGCATTTTGAGCATAGATATTTGAAATTGAGAGCTCATCTTGGTGGATTTTTCCTTTGATGAATATGAAGCATCCTTCCTTATCTTTTTTAATGACTTTTGGTTGATAGTCAATTTTATTTGAAATTAGAATGGCAACTCCAGCTTGTTTCTTCGGGCCATTTGCTTGGAAAGTTGTTTTCCAGCCATTTATCTTGAAGTAGTGTCTGTCTTTGTCTCTGAGGTATATTTCCTGCATGTAGCAAAAAGCTGGGTCCCCTTTCTATATCCATTCTGTTAGTCTATGTCTTTTTATTGGGGAATTGAGTCTGTTGATGTTGAGTGATATTAAGGAATAGTGATTGTCACTTCCTGTTATCTTTGTTGTTAGAGGTGTAATTATTTGTTTGTCTCTCTTTTGGTCTCATTGCAAGGAAATTATATTCTTGCTTTCTGTATGGTATAATTTCTCTCCTTGTGTTGGAGTTTTCCATCTATTATCCTTTGTAGGGATGGATTTGTAGAAAGATATTGCATAAATTTGGTATTGTCATGGAATATCTTGATTTCTCTATCTGTGTTAATTGAGAGTTTTGCTGGATACAGTAACTTGGGCTGGCATTTGTGTTCTCTTAGGGACTGTATGGCATCTGTCCAGGATCTTCTGGCTTTCATGGTCTCTGGTGAGAAATCTGGTGTAATTCTTATACATCTGCCTTTATATGTCACTTGACATTTTCCCTTACTGCTTTTAATATTCTTTCTTTGTTTTGTACATTGGGTCTTTTAACTATTATGTGACATGAGGACTTTCTCTTCTGGTCCAATCTATTTGGAGTTCTGTAGGCTTCTTGTATGTTTATGGGCATCTCTTTCTTTAGGTTAGAGAAGTTTTCTTCTATAATTTTGTTGAATATATTTACTGGCCTTTTAAGTTGGGAGTCTTCACTTTCTTCTATACCTATTATTCTTTGGTTTGATCTTTTCATTGTGTCCTGGATTTCCTGTATGTTTTGGACTATGAGCTTTTTGTGTTTTACCTTATCTTTGACAGTTGTGTCGATGTTTTCTATGTTATCTTCTGACCCTTAGATTCTGTCTTCTATTTCTTGTATTCTGTTAGTGATTCTTGTATCTATGACTTCCTTTGGTTTTCTATATTCTGGATTGTCTCACTTTGTGCTTTTTTATTGTTTCTATTTCCATTTTTAATTCCTTTACCTGTTTGGTTGTGTTTTCCTGTAATTCTTTCAGTGATTTTTGTGCTTCCTCTCTAAGGACATCTACTTGTTTACTTGTATTTTCCTGCATTTTTCTAAGGGAGTTCTCTATATATTTCTTAAAGTCCTTCATAATTTTAAAAGAAAATGTGATTTTAAATCTAAATCTTGCTTTTCTGGTGTGTTTGGATATCCAGTATTTTCTTTGGTGGGAGTACTGTTCACTAATGATGCCAAGTAGTCCTGGTTTCTGTTGCTTAGGATCCTGCACTTGCCTGTAGCCATTGGATTGTCTCTGGTGTGTGCTTGTCTTCTGTTTTTGAGAGTGACTTGAGCCTGCTGTTGGCTTCTGTGTCAGGAATCCTGTAGGATTGTTTTCCTGGTTTCTTTCAGCTTTTCCTGAGATCAGGTACTTTGATTTCAGGTGTGTCAATACTTCTGGAGACTGTTTTCCAGCTCTAGGCACAGGCATAAATAAGAGGGTCCTGCCCCTGATTGCTCCTGTAGGTCCTTGCCCCCTGAGGACATAGTTGGCACTATGGGATCCCCTCTTGGGTCTGGACTGTGGGCAGAGGTTATTCCCCTCTGACTTCTCAGGAGTATCCACACTTTTGAGGTTCCCGTTCTCTCTCCCATGGGATTTGGGTGCAGGGAGCTCTTTGGCAGGATCAGTTCAGTCCTAGGTGCAGACCAGAACTGTGAGTACCAGTGGCTGTCTCTTCCTATATCCCTCTGTCCAGGGGCACTATGCAGTTTCCTCTTGTACCAGGAAGATGGGCCCAGGTGTGCAGAGGTGGCAGTCTGTCCTGCAGCCTCAGGATGTCTGTACTCCTGGGTGGGCTGCTCTCTTCCCCAACCAGATTTGTGTGCAGGGAACCCTCTTCTGAATTCTTACTCTTCTATACCATCTTCTTTTTCTCTGTCCATCCTCCTCTTTTTCTCTACTCTGGATAACCTAAACCTGGCCTATGTTTCTTCTCTTCAGCTATTGCCTGCTGGCGTCATTATTTACCAATGAGAAATAACTGAATGTAGGGTCTCTCAGGCTACATGTAGACTGCAAATCGTGGAAGCTAACAATTATCATCACAATGTACAGAAATGGCAGAACCTCAACACATGGAAGAGAAAATCTCAGGCATAGAATATACAATAGAACATATGATTATGTCCGTCAAATAAAATATTAAATCTACAAAAATTCCTGAGCCCCCCAAAAATCCAGGAAATCTGGTATACTATGAAGAGATCAAACCTAAGAACTATAGGTGTAAGGGAAAAAGAACTATCTAAGCTCAAAGGCCCAGAAAATATTTTTTTAAATAGAAGAAATATATTTTAGCCTTAGTGAGGAAATGTCTACAAATGTATAGGACACATGTAAGACAACTAATCTATTAGGTCTGAAAACCAAGTCCTCTCACTATGTGATAATCAAAACAAAATACAGAACAAAAATTATTAAAGACTACAAAGACAAAAGAACAAGTAATATATAAAGTTATACCTATCAAAATTATAGCTGATTTAGTCAAAATTCTAAATGTGAAAAGGGTTTGGACAGATGTGCTGCAGACTCTAAGAAAGTCCATATTACGAGACCAACCAAAGTTTTAAATAACCATAAATGGAGAAAATGAGATATTTCATGGTAACATCAAGATTCTACACAATCTATCTAAAAGTATAACCCCACAGAAGGTTCTAGAATGGAAAAGGCAAAATGAGGAGGTTAGCTCCTTACGTGACAACACAATAAATACATAGTCTTAACCATTAAAACCAAGGAAACAGAAGCATGCGCACACACACACACACACACACACACACACACACACACACACACACACACACGCATTCACACACAAACTCATTTGCACGTAAAGCATCACCACCTGATCCAAAACAATATAAAAACCCCCAGGAATTAGCAATTATTATTCAAGGAATTGTTCAATATATGTGGTCACAATTTTCTAGTAAAATATTCAGAGTTTCAGAATGGATACAAAACCACAATTCATCCTTATGCTGAGTACAAAAAATACTCATTAAAGTCAAAGATAGACATTAATGTAGTATAAAGAGTTGGGAAAATATTCTAAGCAAATGAATGTAGAAAGAAAGCTGGAGTCAATTTAATATATAAAAAAATTATATTAAACCACAGTTAATCAAATGAGATGGGGAAGAACACTGTATGTTCATCAAGGGAAAATCCACCAAGATGAGGTTTCAGTTCTTAACCATTATGCAGCAAACAAATAGCGACCTACTTTTATAAGGAAACAGAACTACAGCTTAAATTGTATATTGATCCTCAGATTGATCATGGAAGACTTAAATATGGCACTCCAACAAATGTAGATGTATATTCAAAATGTAAACAGAAAGATGCTGCAGGCAATTGATATTATAAACTCAACCTAAACAAACATATTGATAGAGCATTACACCCAAATATAAATGAATATATCTTCTCATCACTGCAAAATTTTTCCAAAATCACACATTGTGAGAAGCAGCTAATTTCAACACATACTAGGTAATATAAGTAATAGCATGCTTCCTATCAAACCACCATGGCTTAAAGCTAGATATCAAAAGCAACACAAATATTTCAAACTCATTGAAACTGAACAACTCACTACTGAATGAAAAAAAAGTTAAGACATAAATGAACAATAAATTAAAGTCTTTCTAGAAATTTGATGAAAGTGAATACACAACATACTCAAATCTGTGGCACATGATAAAAGCATTGAGAAGAGGAAAGTACATAGAACTAAGTGCATAAATAAGGAAATAATAGAGCGCTCTTATACTATCTGCTTAATGGCATACCTGAGAGCTCTACAGCAAAAAGAATCAAACACACTGAGGACTTTAATTCAAGACATAATAAAAGAAAGAGTGCAAATCAATAAAATAAAAAACAAAAAGAATAATGCAATGAATCAAGGAAACCTAAAGTTGATTCTTTAAGAAAATCATAAAAGCGCCCTTCTGGTTGCTGCCCTAACAGGGAGCTGAAACCTAGCCTGAGGTAAGACTGACTTTTCTGTTCCAAGTGACCTGCATGGTGGACTCAGGACACACAAAGGCAAAATTCCTCTGGGACCGGACACTTTCGGTTTCTAGATGGAGCCCTTACCTCGCTGATCCCAGACCAGAGCTCCCTTCTCCCAAACCCCATGGGAGAGAGAGCTCATTGCCCAGATAGGTGGGCACTCCTGAGACTGCCGGGCAGGAGAGACCGCCAGTACTGCCCACTCTTGCCCACATCCCTGGCCCAAGAGGAAATGGTATAGGGCCTCTGGGAACAGGAAGATAGGGGCACTCAAGCTGCAGGAGCACTGCGGTCCAGACTGCACCAGGATCTAAAGGGACCTGGTCAAAGAGCTCCCTGCACCCAAATCCCATGGGAGGGAGAGCTAGACCTTCAGAGGGGCAGGCTTGCCTGGGAAGGCAGAGAAGAATACTCTCTGCCCACATTTCTGACTCTAGAGGAAAACGCCTAGAGCCATCTGGGTCCCCTGTGCACAGGGACCCGGGAGGGGCAGGCCCTTCTCATTGCTGCCCTCATGGAGAGCTGAAACCCAGCCCTGAGGAGGGATGTCATGCCTGAAACCAAAGGTAAGACCAACTTTTCTGCTCCAAGTGACCTGCCTGGTAAACTCAGGACACATGCCCACAGGAACAGTTGAAGACCAGTAGTCAGGAAAGACTACATGCCTGAAAGCAGAACACTCTGTTCCCATAACTGTCTGAAACAAAACAGGAAAATAGGTCTACAGCACTCCTGACACACAGGCCTATAGGATGGTCTAGCCACTGTCAGAAATAGCAGAACAAAGTAACACAAGAGACAATGTGAAGGCAAGAGGCAAGCGCAGGAACCCAAGCAACAGAAATCAAGACTAAATGGCATCATTGGTGCCCAATTCTCCCACCAAAGCAAACACTGAATATCCAAACACACCAGAAAAGCAAGATCCATATTTAAAATCACATTTGATCATGATGCTGGAGGACTTCAAGAAAGACATAAAGCATTCCCTTAGAGAAATACAGGAAAACACAAATAAACAAGTAGAATCCTATAGAAAGGAAACGCAAAAATCCCCAAAAGAATCACAGGAAAACACAATCAAACAGGTGAAGGAAATAAAAAATGGAAAAAGAAGCAATAGAGAAAGCACAAAGGGAGACAACCCTGAATATAGAAAACCAAAGGTAGTGACAAGGAGCCGTAGATACAAGCATCATCAACAGAATAGAAGACATAGAAGAGAGAATCTCAGGAGCAGAAGATACCATAGAAATCATTGACACAACTGTCAAAGATAATGTAAAAGGGAAAAAATTACTGGCCCAAAACATACAGGAAACCCAGGACAAAATGAGAAGATTAAACCTAAGGATAATAGGTATAGAAGAGAATGAAGACTCCCAACTCAAAGGACCAGTAAATATCTTTAACAAAACCATAGAAGAAAACTTTCCTAACCTAAAGAAAAAGATGCCCATAAACATACAAGAAGCCTACAGAACTCCAAATAGATTGGCCCAGAAGAGAAATTCCTCGCATCCCATAATAGTTAAAAGACCCAATGCACAAAACAAAGAAAGAATATTAAAATCAATAAGGGAATAAGGTCAAGTAACATATGAAGGCAGACCTATCAGAATTACACAAGACTGCACTCACATTTTGGTCATCCTTCTTGAGTTTTTTGTGTTCTGTGCATCTAGGGTAATTTGAGCATTTGGGCTAATAGCCACTTATTAATGAGCGCATACCATGTGTGTTTTTCTGTAATTGGGATTCCTCACTCAGGATGATATTTTCCAGTTCCATCCATTTGCCTATGAATTTCATAAAGTCATTGTTTATGACAGCTGAGTAGTATTCCATTGTGTAGATGTACCACAGTTTCTGTATCCATTCCTCTGTTGAAGGGCATCTGGGTTCTTTCTAGCTTCTGGCTATTATAAATAAGGCTGCTATAAACATAGTGAAGCATGTGTCTTTGTTATATGTTGGAGCATCTTTTTGGTAAATGCCCGAGAGTCATATAGCTGGGTCCTCAGGTAGTTCAATGTCCAATTTTCTGAGGAACCTCCAGACTGATTTCCAGAATGGTTGTACCAGTCTGCAATTCTTGTTTCAATGTCTTTGATCTGCACATAATCTATTCAGATACTCCAATGAGCTAGTGTCACTTCTCTAGCTCTGACCTCTTTATCATTGTAACATCACGTTAATCCACTCCACTGCAAGTGCTGTTTTTGGTGTTATCCCATGATACTTGCATCTTCAATATCCTGGAGACTTTTGCTGTAACTAGGCTTCACCAGTAGCCTCTTCATAGTAACACACCTCAAATCTTTTGCATGACCCCTTCACTCATGGACTTTCTACTGCAACTGAGGATGCACCTTCACTAATGACCTTCTATTGCTTCTCACAGTGTCAAGCCTCAGCTGGACTTCATGACTTCTTCATGCCTTCAAAACCAGTATCATCTATGTGACTCTTATACATTACCTAGTATAGTTGCCACATAAGGTACAACCTTCAATATCTCTGGAACACAGCTTTTTTTTTTTTTTTTTTTTTTTTTTTTTTTTTTTTTTCCTCAGAAAGCACTTCCCAGATGATTTCACCCGAGTGATGCTGGTCTCTTTTTAACCACCACTAATTAATTAACTTCAGCCAACCAGCATCAATTGTCCCAGTAGCCTCATTCTCCTCTTCAACATAAAGCCAGAGACACATGGCCAAAGCCACCAATTTGTACTCGTTCCAGGAGCTGTAACATAGGCCACTTTTCTATTACATTATCTACTTTCAGCTTTTAAAACTCCTTCACTGCCTATGCTTGACTGTCCAAGATATTGCTCTATAGATTAACCTTGGAATCAGAGTACTGCATGCTTGTCTTTTCGGGATTAACAGAGTGTACCACCATGCTTGTATCTAAACGTAGCTAGGCAGAATCTTGACTTCAGATCGCCACTAATTCAATACAATATCATTGAACACAGGATTCAGCTACATTTCACTTCCTGCTGCCCCTTTAATACTCAACATATGTATTTTATGTTTTTCCATTCTAAGTTTGTTCTCCATGAGACTTAACCAGAGAACAAAGTCTATTATGTACATTTCTGAGACTTCCATTGGCAATACAATTAGTGTAAACCTATTTACCTTAGACTCAGGTAGACTCAACATACAAGGGAAAAGTCTGCTATGATATTCACCAAAATACTACAAAAAACAGTCTCTAGGCTGTATAAAGAAGTTGATCCCCATTGAAACCTTTTGGAGCCAGGACTGCACATTTCCTATCACTCACAGAAACAAAGTCTTTTATATTCTTACTACTATGGCTCATTGATCCCCACTTAAGACATTCCATAGCTTTCCAAATCCAAAGTCCTCAAATACACATTCTTCCATAGAAAAACTTAATCAGTATTATCAATGCAATAGTCTAGTTCCAGATACCAACTTCTGTCTTACTGCTGTGAACAGACTTAGAAGAAAAGCATTTAATTGGGGCTGGCTTATTGGTTCACAGGTTCAGTCCATTATTGTTAAGATAAGAGTATGGTGGCATGCAGGCTGGCATGGTGCAGGCAGAATGGGATTTCAACATCTTCAAATGAGGACTGCTATTAGAAGAATAACTTCTAGGCAGCTAGAAAGAGGGTCTTAAAGATTATGACCACAGGTATATAATTATACTGACAAGGGTACACCTCAAAATAGTTCCAGTCCCTGGGTTAAGCATTTTCAAACCATGACACCAGCATCTGCCCTTGCCTGAATTTTTGATCTTACCTATTCTGATTGGTGTACTGTGGAATCTCAGAGTCATTTTGTTTTAAATTTCTGCAATGACTACGGATGTTAAATTTTAATTTGGGGCTTCTGAACCATTCAAGATTCCTCAATAGAGAATTATTTGTTTATTTCTGTAGCCAATTTTTTTTCCAGAGCTGGGGACCGAACCCAGGGCCTTGTGCTTCCTAGGCAAGCGCTCTACCACTGAGCTAAATCCCCAACCCCTGTAGCCAATTTTTAATGGGGTTATTTGGTTCTCTGAAGTCTACTTTCTTGAGTTCTTCGCCAATTTTGGATATTTGCTCTCTGTCAGATTTAGGGTTGGTGAAGAACTTAGCCTGGTCTTTAGTTTATCCATTTGTCTGTTGACAATGTTCTTTGCCTTATAGAAGCATTTTTATTTTATGATGTCCCATTTGTTAATCATTGATATTAAAACATGAGTCATTCATGTTTTGTTCGGGAAATTTTCTCATGCACCAATGTGTTTGAGGCCTTTCCCATGTTTTCTTCTGTAGTTTACATATATCTGTATTGAAGATACAGGGAGAGAGTGGGCAGCTTTGTCTAGTTCATGATTTTAGTGAGATTGCTTCAAGTTTCCCTATATTTAGCTTGATGTTGGCTACTGGTCTGTGGTATATTGCTTTTACTATGTTTAGGTTTGAGCCTTGAATTCCTGCGTTGTCCAAGACTTTTACCATGAGGGGTTGTTGAATTTTGTCAAATTCTTTCTCAGCATCTAATGAGATGATCACGTGGTTTTCTTTTTCTTTGAATTTGCTTATATAGTGGATTACACTGATGCATTTCTGAATATTGGATCATCTCTGCAATCCTGGGATCAAGCTTCTTTGATCATAATGAATGATCATTTTTATTTGTTCTTGGGTTCAGTTTGCAATAATTTTAATGAGTATTTTCGCATTGATACTCATAAGGGAACCTGATCTTAAGTTCTCTTTCTTTGTTAGGTCTTTGTGCAGTTTAGGTATAAGCATAATTGTGGAGTCATAGAAAAGATTAGGTAACGTTACTTCTGTTCCAATTTTGTGGAATATTTTGAAGAGTATTGCTGTTAGGTATTCTTAAGGTCTGACAGAATTCAGCCCTAAATCCATCTGATCCTGGGCTTTTTTTGGTTGGGAGACTTTTAATGACAGCTTCTGTTTACTTAGGTTCTATGGGACTGTTTAGATGGTTTATCAGATCCTGATTTAACTTCGATACCTAGCATCTGTCTACAATATTTCACACAGAATTTTCAGTTTTGTTGAGAGCTTTTGTGGTCGATTCTGACCATTTTTTTAAATTTCCCCACTTTCTGTTTTTATATTTCCTTTTTCATTTCTGAATTTTTAAATATGGTCACTTAACTTTGACAAAGGAGCTAAAAACATCCAGTGGAAAAAAGGCTGTATTTTCAACAAATGGATAAACTGGAGGTTAGCATGTTGAAGAATGCAAATTGACCCATTCTTATTGCTCTGTACAAAGCTCAAGTCCAAGTGTGTCTTGGACCCTCACATAATACCAGATACACTGAAACCAATAGAAAAGAAAATGAGGAAGAGCCTTGAAAACATGGGCACAAGAGAAAGTTTCATGAACAGAAAACCAATGGGGTATGTTCTAAGATCAATAATCAACAAATGGCAACTCATAAAATTGAAAAGCTTTTGTAAAGCAAACTCTCAATGGTACAAAAGAACCACCAACAGATTATGAAAAGATTTTTACCAATTCTACATCTGATAGAGGGCTAGTATCCAATATATACACAGAATTCAAGAAGATAGATTGCAGAGATTCAAATAACCCTATAAAATTAGGGTACAGAGCCAAACAACATTTCTCAGCTGAGGAGTATGGAATGACTGAGCAGCACCTAAAGAAATGTTCAACATCCTTAGTCATCAAGCAAATGCACATCAAAACAACACCAAGATTTCCCCTCAAACCAGTCAGATTGGCTAAGATCAAAAAGTCAGATCACAGCAGATTCTGGCAATGGTGCGGAGAAAGAGAAATACTCCTCCATCATTGGTGGGATTGTAAGCTGGTACAACCACTGTGGAAATTAGTCTGATGATTCCTCAGAAAATCAGACATAATACTACTTGAAGACCCAGCTATACCACTCTTGGGCATATAGCCAAAATATGCTCCAACATATAAAATGGATACATGCTCTACTATGTTCATAGAAGCCTTCTTTATAATAGCCAGATGCCGAAATGAACCCAGATGTCCTTCAGCAGATGAATGGATACAGAAAATGTGGTACATTTACACAATGGATTACTACTGAACTATTAAAAACAATGACTTCATGAAATGCTGAGGCAAATGGATGGAACTAGAAAATGTTGTTCTGAGGGAGGTAACCAAAAGAACATACATGGTAAGCACTCACTGATAATTTGATATTAGCCCAAAATCTCAGAATATCCAAGATACAATTTACAGACCACATGAAGCTTAAGTAAGAAGACCAATGTGTGGATGCTTCAGTCCTTCTTCGAAGGGGGAATACAATACTCACAGGAGGAAATATGGAGACAAAATGTGGAGCAGAGACTGAAGGCAAGGCCATCCTTAGGCTTCCCTACTTGGGGTTCCATCCCATATACATTGGCCAAATCCAGACTCTATTGTGCACGACAAGAGGTGCATGTTGACAGGAGTTTGATATAAATGTCTCCTGCGAGGCTCTACTAGAGCCTGAAAAATATGGAGGAGGATGCTTGCAGTCAACCATTTGACTGAGAAAGGGGTCTCCAACTAAGTAATTATAGAAAGTACAGAATTTGATGGAAGAGCAATATCAATCAACCAGACTTCCCAGAGCTACCAGGACTAAATCACCAACTAAAGAGTACACACAGAGAGACCCATGAATACATCTGCATATGTAGCAGAGGATGACCTTGTTAGGCATCAGTGGGAAGAGAGGCCATTGGTTCTGTGAAGGCTGGGTGCCCCAGTGTCAGGGAATGCCTTGCCAGGGAGGATAGATGGAGTTAGTGGTTAGGCACCCCCTAATAGAAGCGGGGGGGCTGATATAGGATGTTTTGGAGAAAGGGGGATAACATTTGAAATGTAAGTAAATAAAATATCCAGTAAAAAATTCTCCATTTCATCTAGATTTTCCAGTTTTCTTGACTATACACTTTTGTAGAAGGATCTGATGGTTTTTTTGAAAAATTTTCTCAGTTTCTGTTGGATTGTCTCCCTTTTCATTTCTAATTTTGTTAATTTTCATAGTGTCTCTGTGCTCTATAGTGAGTTTGGCTGCATGTTTACCTATCTTGTTGATTTTCTCAAAGAACCAGTACTAGTTTTGTTGATTCTTTATAAAGTTCTCTTTGTTCTTACCTGGCTTATTTCAGCCCTGATTTTGATTATTCCCTGACATCTACACCTGTTGGGTGTATTTGCATCGTTTTGTTCAAGAGCTTTCAGATGTGCTATACAGCTAATTCTGTAGGTTAACTCCAATTTCTTTACAGAGGCACTGAGAGCTATGCGTTTTCCTCTTGAAACTGCTTTTATTGTGTCCCATAAGTTTGTGTATGTTGTGCCTTCATTTTCATTACATTCTAAAAAAAATTAGTTTCTTTCTTTCTTGTTTTGATGTGATGGAAGGAATTTCTTTTCTGCTCCCCTGTTTGGTGTTCTATAATGTTCTTGTATATTTACAGGCATCACTTTCTTTAGGTTAGCAAAGTTTTGATCTATAATTTTGTTGAAGATTTTTACTGGCCCTTTGAGTTGGGAATCATCATTCTCTTCTATGCCTATTATTCTTAGATGGGTTTTTTCATTCTGTTTTGGATTTCTTGGATGTTTTGAGGTAGGAGATTTTATATTTTCTTTGACTGTTGTGTCAATGTCTTCTCATATGGTATCTTTCTCTCCTGAGATTCAGTCTTCTATCCCTTGTATTCTATTGGTGATTCTTACATCTGTGACTTCTGCCTCTTTCCTAGGTTTTCTATCACCATGGTCCACCCCCTTTGTGATTTCTTTATTGTTTCTCTTTCCATTTTTTAGATCCTAGATGGTTTTGTTAGATTCCTTAACCTGTTTGATGTGTTTTCCTCTACTTCTTTAAAGAATTTATGATTCCTCTTCCAGGGTACCTACCTGTTTGCCTGTGTTCTCCTGTATTTCTTTAATGGATTTGTTTTTGTCTTCCTTTAAATCCTTTCTCTTTTTCACGTGATGAGGTTTTTAGATCAGACTCTTGCTTTTCAGCTGTATTGGAGTATTGTAGTCCTGCTGAGGTGGTAGAACTGTGTTCTGATATTGCCAATTAGCATTGGTTCCTGTTTCATATGATGTTATGGTTGTCTCTTGCTATCTAGTTATCTCTTGTGTTAACTGCTCTTGCTGTTTCTGAATGGAACCTCTCCTTCCTGTGAAACTGATTAGGTTGGGTCTCCTTGGGTCAAGATGTCTCTGGGTATGAGAGGTGCTCCAGAGAGCCTGTCCAGGACCATGAGTGGTTTCCAAATAGTCCAGGTATTTGGGTGGGGGTCAGTGACTCACCTGTGAGCCTGAGTCTGTCAAAACTTCTGGAGGGTCAAGCTGATTCTTGGTTTAAATTAGGGTGGAGGGGTGGAACACAGAATCCACTCCTAGGTGTAGGTGTCAACTTTAAGGAAGATGTGTCTCTAGCAGCATAGGATAGATGCCCTGCATTATTTGCTCCCTAGGGTGTTCCAGTTTGGCAGGTTTGGGAGACTCATCTGTGAGCCTGGAGTTGTCAGAAATTCCAAGGGTCAAGCTGTCTCTGGGTATGTGGTGGGAACTGGAGATCAGACTCTGTTTCTCAGTGCAGATGTAAACTGGAACATAAATCTACAGTTCTTAAATAAATAAATAAATAAATATTGAAAAATAGACTACAAGTCTTAAATATATAAATGCATAAAGTTGAAAAAGAAAGTACGGATATGAACAGTGAATTCTAGCTTGAGACATTTTTCAATGGCTGAAAAACACTTAAAGAAATCCACAATATTCTTTGCCATCAAGTAATTGTAAATGAAAACTACTTACAATGTCTGTTTTATATCTGTTGGAATGGCTAAGATCAGTAATGTATGTGACAGTTCATGTTGGAAGAGATGCCGGACAAGGAGAACACTTGTCAGTTACTGGTGAGTACTAAATGTTTCTCTCATCACCTTAAATAAAATAGGAAATAGTTCCAGTATATGGTGTCCATCAATTCAATTGATTTGCTGTGTAGCAGGGAAAAAACAACTTTTGGTTACATATGAAAAATTATTTAAGAATTCCATGAGTAACAGAAATAAAAGAAGTAAAACTGAATTTTTTTTCTACCTCAGATCTAGCACAATGTGTGAAGTGTCCAGATGGCCAATATGCCAACATAGAGAGAAATCACTGCTTCCCAAAGGTTGTGACATTTCTGGACTATGCAGACCCCGTAGGGATTGTATTGGTCTGCATGGCCTTATGTTTATCTACATTGTCAGCTCTTATTCTAGGAATCTTTGTGAAAAAACAAAACACTCCCATTGTGAAAGCTAATAACCGCACTCTCAGCTACATCTTGCTTGTTTCTCTCACACTTTGTTTCCTCTGTTCATTGCTCTTTATTGGACATCCTAGCACAGCCAGATGTGTCCTGCAACAGGTCACTTTTGGGATTCTGTTCACTGTGGCTGTGTCCACGATCTTGGCCAAGACAATTACTGTACTTCTGGCCTTCAGCATTACTGTTCCAGGAAGAAGAGTGACATGGCCATTATTTGTTGCATCCAAGGTCATAATTCCAATATGTTCCCTTTTTCAACTTATGCTCTGTGGACTCTGGTTGGGACTATCTCCTCCCTTTGTAGAGAGAGATGCTCACTCTGAATATGGCCACATCATCATTATGTGTAACAAGGGATCAATCATCGCTTTCTACTGTGTGCTTGGATACCTGGGCTGTCTGGCACTAGCAAGCTTCATTGTGGCTTTCTTGGGCAGAAATCTTCCTGATACTTTCAATGAAGCCAAGTTTCTAACATTCAGCATGCTTGTGTTTTGCAGTGTTTGGGTTACATTCCTCCCTGTCTTCCATAGCACCAAAGGGAAGGTCATGGTGGCTGTGGAGGTCTTCTCCATCTTGACCTCAAGTGCAGGACTTCTAGGTTGCATCTTTATCCCCAAGTGCTATATTATTGTATTAAGACAAGATAGAAATTTTATAAAAAAGGTGAAGGGTAAAAATCATTCTTGACATGTTGAAATTTCAACCAAATGTATACTACTACCACAAACCCTGATGACACTTCACTGTTCTAACATACAAATAATTTATTTCAATATGGTATTTATTTCTATACACAATTAAATTATTTTTTAATGCTTGTTTTAATGCTGGAGATCAGACTCTGTTTAAGAATATTGTATTCTCTGCTTACTGTTTTTCTTTACCCACATTTTATCAGTTAATTTATACTTTTTATATATAATCTATCAGCTAATTTATATATGTGATTTGATCTTTGTATATCATAAGTTACATTTTTAAAGAAATGTTAAAATGTGATCAAAATCTTGAATATATTTGGGAAAAATAATGGAAAGATGATTATTGATTATTATTGAATGCAGAATGAAAATTAAAGATGCATACATACTAAGAGGAAAAATTTTCCACATTATACTGTTTAAAAAAGATTTTACTCTTGGTTAATAATGACATTCTCCTGTCGAAGTGGAATGGCTGTGGATTCATGAGGTATTTGGGTAATTTTGTTAAATGTGTGGAACTTATAAGTTAGAAACAAAAGTATGAAACATTTCAAGATGACTTAGAAAAGACATTTAGGTATTTCATAACATACATAGACATTTTTATAGTTTCAGAAATCTATTGAGTGTAGCACAGAATGTATAACAAAATACTCACATTATACATTTATTGTTTAAAAAAAACCTTTGAAATTGTATAAAAAGACTAAACATTGAAAAATTAAAACAGAAAGTTAAAAATGATGTGTTGCTACAATTTATTTCATTTACGGTTAGGAGCTATCTAGGAAAGGCTAAAGGTATCCAGGTACTTTTATTGGAGATGCACCACAGTGTTGCATGGCTATGATAGGTAAACTCTGAGTTGCAGAGTTTTCAGTGATCTCATCTCAGGATTGCATCTTGTAATGGGTAAGTCTTCCCTGCTATTATTACATAAATTAATAATTTCAGGGCAGATCTTTTTGCAGAGCAATGAAGATTGATTGATTTTGCAGAACATTACTCTTCTAGTAATGCTATATAGACAAATTTTATAATGAATACTAATGATTCTACAGAATTCCTAAAACTGTAAAAGTAACTTTGAGGCCTTTATAATATGGAATCTTCAACTACTGTTTTATAAACCTTCATGATTCATGAGCTAATTCCACTAGGATAAAAAACTTGTCTTGGAATAAATTCAATATCAGGGAAAATATTCCCTCCATGTGAGCTGTGAAACCATTAACTGATAACTGGAAATGAACAATTTATTGCAGGTGCAAGGACAGAAAATAAAGTATTGACTAATTTATATGTACAAAACTTCAAAGATAAGGAGAGATGAGTCAGTTGATTTACCTCTTGACAAAACATGTCAATTTATTACATAGGAATTATGGTTTTAAACTTTTAACAAATGTATGGAGAAAGTAACAGATAATGAAAGCTTAGTTAGGTACTAGTTTTAATGGAAACATATAAATATTTCTTCTATAACTCTAATTTTATGACTTGAGTTATTGTCTTAAACGTGCTATGAATTTATGGAATGTAAAAATGTTTGGAAAACCATGTGATCAATTCTGTGGAGAAAGTATAAGAACTAAGAACAGTGGGGAAAGACTTTTCTGACATGAAGGCTTTTTTTTTAACTACGGGCTTTTTCTTACTTTCATATATATCTTACTTTTAGCAATAAAAACCAGAGTACAAACAGAGGAACCCCTGGCTACAGCCACATATGTAGCAGAGGATGGCCTTGTTTGACTTCAATGAGAGGAGAGGCTCTTAGTCCCATGAAGGCTCAATGCTCCAATGTTGAGGAATGCCAAGGTGTGGAGGTGAGAGGGAATGAGTGGGTCAGGGAGCACCATCATAGAAGCAGGTGGAGGGGGCATGGGAGAGAGGGATTCCAGAGGGAATACTGGAAAAGGGGACAATATTTAAAATGTAAATAAAGAAAATATCCAATAAAAAGAAATATGTATCTGTTCCTAAAAAATGCTACAATCTTAAATCCTTTAGGAGGCCCTTATGAAGAATGTTTTGAGTGTTTTTAGCTCTTAAATTATTTAATATATAGTTGGCTGTGAAAACAAAATATAACCCCCACCCCCCAAAAAAGTAGAGGCTTTTTCTATCTCAGAGCAGTCAAGGTTGGAGTTACTTTTTTATTTAGAATGAGGTCATAATTTTCTGTTTGTGGGGGCCTTTGCTCTTTCCAGCAAATATATACATGAATATGTAAGTATAGGTATGTATATGAAACTGTGTAGGTATACTTATAGAATTGATGAGAAAGGTGGTCACCAGTGACTACTGTGACTCTCTCTTTCTCTCTCTCTCTCTCTCTCTCTCTCTCTCTCTCTCTCTCTCTCTCCCTTCTCTCTATTTCTCTCTCTTTCTCTCTTGCTGTGTATGCGTGTGTGCGTGTGTGTGTGCATGTGTGTGTGATTGTGCATGTGCGTGTGTGTGTGTGTGGCTGAATATTTGTGTTTATATGCATATTTTACTGTATAAAATATATTAATACTTTTCCTTTCTTTTCTCTTTGGTTCATGAAGACTTAACTAGTCCAAGCCTTTTGTCTGACTAGCCAGGGGTCTTGAACACAAAAAAGAAGGGAGTTCTAACAAATAACATTTCTTTTTTTTCCTAATCATCTACTACTAACAGAGTTCATTACTTGGAGTCAATGGCTTCTGGCATTAGAATAGAAAAGAGTTATAGATAGAGAAGTGCTAAAGATAAATAAACTTTGGCCTTGCCACTGACCCCATACCCATCTCTCTCTTCCTCAGTGTACTAGTACTGTAATATTTTACTTTGCTCCCATATTTATGGGACATAGATACCACAATTTTGTGCATCTATTATATTACTTGTTAGTTTCTAGTTAAATGCAGAACACTCATAAGTTAAGAACCATATATATCTATATATAACTACTTTTGTGATTTGTAATATGTTATTTTGAGATAAATACCTCATAAACCTCATAATGACATTCTTTCTGTCATTCATCATGAATTTTTTATTGGATATTTTTATTTGTATTTCAAATGTTATTTCCTTTCCCAGTTTCTCATCCATAAGCGCCCTATCTCATCCCCTCCCCTTCTTCTATAAGGGTGCTTCCCATCCCCAACCTCCCCACTTCCTGCCTCTCCACCCTGGCATTCCCTTACACTGGGGTATCCAGCCTTGGCAGGACCAAGAGATTCTCCTCTTATCAGTGCCCAACAAGGCCATCCTCTTCTACATTTGCAGCTGGAGCCATGGATCTGTCCATGCTAATTCTTTGGGTAGTGGATTAGTCCCTAGGAGCTCTGGTTAGTTGGTATTGCTGTTCATATGGAATAACAAGCTCCTTCAGTTCATTGAATCCTTTCTCTAACTTCTCCAATGGGGACCCTGCTCTCAATTCAATGGTTTGCTGCTAGCATTCATTTCTATATTTGACATGCTCTGGCTGAGCCTCTCAAGAGACAGCAATATCATACTCCTGTCAGCAGGCACTTCCTGGGTTCTTCAATACTGTCTAGTTTTGGTGGCTATGTATGGCCATTCCTTCAGTCTCTCCTCCAAATTTTATCTCCATATCCTCTCCTATAAAGACATCTGTTCCCCGTTTTAAGAAGGACTAAAGCATCCTCACTTTGGCCTTCCTTCTTCTTGAACTTCATGTGGTCTGTGGATTGTATCTTGGGTAATTTGAGTCTTTAACTTCCTTCTTTATTTCTTCCTTAACAAAGTTATCATTGAGTAGAGCATCATTGAACTTCCATGTATATGTGGGCTTTCTGTTCTTTTTGTTGGTATTGAAGACCAGCCTTAGTCTGTGGTGATCTGATAGGATGCATGGGATTATTTCAATCTTCATGTATCTGTTGAAGCCTGTTTTGTAACTGATCATATGGTCAATTTTGGAGAAGATATAATGAGATGCTGAGAAGGTATATTCTTTTGTTTTAGGATGAAATATGTTATAGATATCTGTTAAATCCGTTTGGTTCATAACTTCTGTTAGTTTCACTGTGTTTCAGTTTAGTTTCTGTTTCCATGATCTATCTGTTGATGTGAGTGAGGTGTTGAAATCTCCCATATTATTGTGCGAAGTGCAATGTGTGCTTTGAGTTTTATTTAGTAAGGTTTCTTTTATGAATGTAGGTGTCCTTGAACTAAGCATAGATATTCAGGATTGAGAGTTCATCTTGGTGGATTTTTCCTTTGAAGAATTTGAAATGTCCTTCCGTATGCTTTTTGATAACTTGGTGAAAAGTTGATTTTGTTCATTATAAGAATGGCTAATCCAGTTTGTTTCTTTGGACCATTTGCTTGGAAATGTTTTTCGAGACTTTTACTCTGAGGTAGTGTCTGTCTTTCTCACTGAGTTGTGTTTCCTGTATGCAGCAAAAAGCTGGGTCCTCTTTATGTTACTAGTCTGTTAGTCTATGTCTTTTTGTTGGGGAACTGAGTCTATTTAGGGTAAGAGAGATTGAGGAATAATGATTGTCACTTCCTGTTATTTTCATTGTTAGAGGTGGTATTATGTTTGTGTGGCTCTCTTCTTTTGGTTTTGTTGCAGGAATATTCCTTTTTGCTTTTTCGTGGGTGTATTTTCCCTTCTTTTGTTGGAGTTTTTCATTTATTATGCTTTGTAGCACTGGAATTGTAGAAAAATATTGTGTAAATTTGGTTTTGTCATGGAATATCTTGGTTTCTCCATCTAATGTTAATTGAGAGTTTTGCCGAATATAATAGCCTGTGATGGCATTTGTGTTCTGCTAGAGTATATATGACATCTAACTAGGATCTTCTGGTCTTCATAGTCTCTGGAGGGAATCTGGTATAATTCTGATAGATCTGCCTTTATATGTTACTTGAGATTTTTCCTTTATTGCTTTTAATATTCTTTCTTTGTTTTGTGTTTGGTGTTTTGACTAGAATGTGATGTGAGGAATTTATTTTCTGGTCCAATCTATTTGGAGTTCTGTAGACTTCTTGTATATTTATGGATAATCTCTTTATTTAAGTTAGGGAAGTTTTCTTCTGTAATTTTGTAGAAGATATTACTGGCCCTTTAAGTTGGGAGTCTTCACTCTCTTCTATACCTATTATCTTTAGGTTTTATTTGCTCATTGTGTCCTGGATTTCATGGATGTTTTGGGTTAGGAGTTTTTTGCGTTTTACATTATCTTTGATGGTTGTGCCAATATTTTCTATCATATCTTCTGCTCCTGAGATTGTCTGCTCTATCTTTTTTTTTATTCTGTTGGTGATACTTGTGTCTATGACTTCTTATCTCTTTCTTAGGTTTTCTATTTCCAGGGTTGTCTCTCTTTGTGATTTCTTTACTTTTTCTATTTCCATTTTTAGATCCTGGATAGTTTTGTTGAATTCCTTCACCTGTTTGGTTGTGTTTTTCTGTAATTCTTGTGTTTCCACTTTAATTGCTTCTACTTGTTTACCTGTATTTTCCTGTATTTATTTATGGGAAATATTTATGTCCTTCTTAAAATAATCTATCATCAACATGAGATATAATTTTAAATCCAAATCTTGCTTTTTTGGTGTGTTTGAATATCCAGTATTTGCTTTGGTGGGAGAACTGGGCGCTGATGATGCCAAGTAGTCTTTCTTTCTGTTACTTAAGTTCCTGCACCATCAGGTCGCCTCTGGTGTTAGCTTGTCTTGCTCTGTCTGGCAGTGGCTTGACTCTCCTGTAAGCCTTTGTGTCAGCACTCCTGTAGACCTGTTTTATTTCAGTCGAATCTGGAAGCAGAATGCTGCGCCTTTGATTTTATGTCCTGAAGCCTCCAGGCAGGTCATTTTGTGCAGAAGATTTAGTCTTACCCCTTCTCTCAGGTTTGCCAGTGATACTGGCGACTGGTTTTCAGCTCTAGGCTCAGGCAGAAACCAGAAGGATTCTGCTCCTGACTGTTCCTAGGTTCCGGTATCCAGAGGGCACGAGGCAGGTTCCTCTTGGACCAAGAATGTGAACAGAAGAGGTGGTGTGCCCTGAGCTCTCAGGACTGTCTGCACTTCTGAGGGTCCAGCTCTCTCCCCACATGGGATTTGGTTACAGAGATCTGTGGGAGCGGTTCAGCTCCTGGTGCAGGAGAAACTAGAAGTGTCCTGTCCAAGATTGCTCCTGCCTTCCTTTGTCCTGAGGATACCAGATGGGTCACTTGGAGCAGAAAAGTTGGTTTCCTCTGCTTTCAGGTGTGTTGGCACTTCTGGAGACTGGCTTTCAGCTCTTAGAGCTTGCAGAAACCACTCATCATGAATTCTATGATTGTATGTCATTAGTTTCCAAAGATTCTGTAGAAGAAATTTCCTTGTTGATGTGAGAATATTGAGGTGTTGACACTGAGAAGTGTTTCCTAATGGGTATCTATAACCTACCTTTCCTTTCACTGGGAATTTATACCCACCCATTATCTTTCTATAAAAGTACCTCCACATCATGATTCATTTTATGGTAGACTATGTATTCCAGGCACCAGGCATGGCCAGTGAAGTACCAAATTGATACTTGGTCTCCATGATACTAAGTTAATAAATGGAACAGATAAGAAAAACATTTAATGCAAGTGGATTCATCACATATGGGTAAAACAATGACTTTACTTCAAGAAAATATGCCTTAAAATGCAAATTATTTTTACCACTTGTCACAGAACAAGAGTAGCTGGTGAGAAAGATATACATCTGGACATTAAAACTAATCATGTTATTAACACCAAAAACTGTAATCACTTCTATAAATTGTTCATTCAGACATTTTGGTTCTTCCAGCAAACTTCCCTTGCCTATCACTGAGATATGTGAAAAAGTTACTAAGTCAAGATTACTCTCAGAAATCACATTAAATATAGAATCTTTGTAAAAGTGTCAGCAATCATGGCTGAGGATATAACTACTCGGAGAACTTGACTTGCAGCAGAATTCCTGGGTCCACTGTCTGAGACCACAGGATGCTGAAGTGATTGATAGCTAGCTGGTTTTAGAAATAATTATCTTAGTATGTGAATATTTATAGAAGAATACTTGACTTGTACAAGTTAGTCTATGAGCTATAGCCCACAAACAATAAAGGAGAATTATAATTCATAAATTTTAACATTAGTATGTCAAAGAATGCTAAATTATATGCAACCAAATACTAGTCATTTTACCCAATACAAGGTGAAGATTTCAATTGCACTTAATGCATTCACTTGTTATGTAGCTTATATTTGGGGTGCTTTCTCAGTCTTCTCTCACAATGACAGTCATTGTTTCTAAGTGAACATATCCTTATTATGCTTAGAAAACTATGCTTTCCAGTGATATTGAAGTTTATCTAGCTCACTGTTTTCAAAGGCTAGATATGTGAGAAATCTTATTTTTGTTAGTCACATATTATTTGCATTATTTAATATCACTACCAAAGTCTAAATTAACTATAGTTGATAGAAAATAGTGGTTGGATCTTTTTTGCCAAAATTTAAGCAGTTTTATATTTTACAAGTTTTATGCTTTATTATTTTAATATTTTATTAAGTATCAAGTTTATGAGATCTGAAATCAAGGTTGTCTAACAAGAATCAATATGCTCTTTTCTGTATCTGAATACTAATAATTGATAAACTGTAAAGCCAATATAAATATCAAAAAATGATGACTCCTTTAATTAGTCCAGTACACATGTACAAACTTTGAAAAAAACACAAATTATTTCACACATACAATTAACTGTATTCAGATTTTAATGTTGAGAAAGTCAGAGTCATAGAATTTATCACTGTCATTAAAAATAAATCGAGTCCACATTGTATTTGATTAATGTACAAAATTGAACTATATTTTAAAAACATTTTTTATATAGTCTAGGCAGAGTAAAGATAAATACTTAACTATTTTTTAATTTGGAATTCCTTATTAACATAAGTATAGAAAAGGTACTTTCACAAAACAAAATGTCCTTAGCAACTAGATTGTTGTTACAATTAGTTATAACAAGCATATACATTAAGAATTACATTATATCTACTTTTGTGTTTTAATGATTTATTTACATTATCTTTGATTATTTGTAGAAGTTGATTTTATGTGCCCATGAGTGCAGATAACAACAGAGGCTACACATAACAGAGGAACAATATAATGAGTTCCCATGTATCTAAAGGTACTCACTACTGTGTGCTACTTGATATAGCAGCTAAGAATGCAGGATCCTAGAAGAGAAGTCAATGAACCTATCCTTGGAGATATGTGTGCAACATCTCTATGCTTTCTTTTTCATTCAGATAACCTACTTGACTTTCAGAGAATTATGGTGGATGAGTGATCAGTTGAGGGGATAACTGATAAATGGAACTCTTCTGGTACAAAAAAAGTGTTGGGACTTCCACCGTTTATGAAAAGGTCCACACTTTATACAAAGGCACTTTTAATGTAAAGTTGTTGTCAAAAAGAAAAGCAAAATGTAGCCTTGATGCTGTCTTATAACTCAGAATAATCCAAAATCATGTATGTGCTCAGCAAAAGTAAATTTCTCAAAGGATAACTACTAATGAAGACGTAGGTTCACATTTCACTTCAAATAATTTATGAAAATGTAAGGAGAGTCTGTCTGGCATCCATACCTGTTAGAATCACTAGAAATCTCCTTTTCCAAAGCAAAGTTAGTACATGGAAAATGATGGTAGGGTATAAAACTCATATTTATATAAATAAAAAGGAATTTGTTTTCAGTAAAATTATATTTCATAATACTGTGGGGACTGTAATACACAGCAAGCATTAAGTATATAATACATTATCTATCTCAGTGCATACCCAACAAGAACTGTATTTTGTTCTGAGAATTTCTTTAATGTTAATATATTCATAAATCTATTAAATCTTACCTGCAGAAAATCATTGGATCATTACTGTAGTGCACTTCTAAAAGTAAAGAAAAATATGCTTTACTGTAACTCTGAAAAAAATGTTTCAAAATAAACAGACTCATTGTTTCTTACTATCAATTTCATTGAGAAAACAACCTTGAAATTATTCTAAAGGGAATTTACATTTGTAGTCAATTAATTCATGGAAAACGCTTCCATTCTTTGTATATTTCAAATCAAATAGCAATTTCTATCAAGCATCAATGTCTAAAATCAAACTCCCATACACAACTGTGATGATACTAACTAAACACTCTCAGATAGAGGGAGTGGTATCCTAACCAGAATCAGGATCACAGATTGGCTGTGTGAAAAATAGCTTTCTGTGGTTGTTTTAACTCTGTGATGATAGTACTAGAAAGAATTCTAGATTGGCTCTTGTGAGACACACTTTTAATCCCAGTCATTGCAAAGCAGCAGAGGCATATGAATCCTTTTTTGTTCCAGCTAGAGGTACATAACAGTTAGAAATAGTAACTCAGCAAAAAAGGTAAAAAGAAAATAGAAATATCTAAGACTTTATAATCTTTTATTTCCTAGTGGAAGATATAGAAATTTGTTCAGTTTTTAATTGAAGCTGTTTAGTTTACTGTGAAAATCTCTAGCACAGTAAGGTCAATGAAAGGCAATTGTCCTTTACAGCATCTTGAAACATAAGAGACAAAAACAGATCAGTGCCAAAAGCCTTACCTAACCCTCGAGAGACCTGGGGACCCAGGAAATGGCGAGGCATGTTGGGGTGGGGTGGGGACATTCTCTTGGAAATGGGAGAAGGAGATGTTCAATGTGGAACCGTCAAATGGTGGACCTGGCGGGGGGTAACATCTGGACTGGGAAAGAAAGATTAAAGATAAATAAAAAATAATATTTGCCATATGCAAAAAGAATTAACATTCAACATGGAAACAGGAAAATCTATAAATTCTAGTGAAATAAATATTCATCTCTATAAATAAAGGTAAAGAGAGAAATGTGCACTTAATCCTCTCATCACCTTTGGGGAAGTAGCCTCTTAGTTCCAGCTTTGTTTCCAATTTAACGTGCAGTTTAAAACACGCTCATGACAGTGTCCATCATCTGTCATGGAAAGAATTGCTGGAAAGATTCCTACCTTGGTAGTCATGTATACTGAGCTGCATCTCACAATGATAGAGAAACAGAGAAGCAGAAATGACATGGAAGAGCACATTTGATGGGCTACTTCCTGATAAGCAATCAATTTACATGTTTTCATACCAAAATTATAAGCTCCCTCAATTTTTCACTGTACAGCAGTGGTTTGTTTTTTTGTAAAAGAAAAGTATTCCTTTCTTTGTGGTTTATCAAGAAAATCTCAGTGTGCCTTCTTACCATTCTGCAAGACTAAGGAAGGGCATATTTCCTGTTAACACATGAGGTGGAACTATAGATCAGGAATGAAGCCTATGCTTATTGTAGGGGAGGCCTAAGTCCATCCTCATCATCATAAATGAAAAACAAGAAAATAGGTAGTAATGTCATATGAGATAATTGCCAATATTATGATAATCTGATATTCTGCATCTTACTGAAGAAGGGAAGAAATTAATTTGCATTCACTTAGTGTGGTTGCCAATTAGTGTGGAAATTTAAGTGTGAAAAGATATTGTGAATAAAAAGAGATAGATTAGTAGACAGACTGGCTACTTAAACAGGACTCAACATTTTATTGCATCTTATTATTATTATTATTATTATTATTATTATTATTATTATTGCATTTTATTGCAAACACATCTCCATGACAAAGACAGGCACTTCCTCAGAATAAAAGACTGGGGGAAAAGTTTCCAAGCAAATGGTCCAAGGCAGCAAGCTGGAGTAGCAATTCTAATGTCAAATAAAATCAACTTTCAACTATAAGTTATCAAAAATGTTAAGGAAGGACACTTCATACTTGTCAAAGGAAAAACCCACAAGATGAACTCTCAATTCTGAATATCTATGTTCCATTATCTATGCAAGGGCAACCACATTCATAAAAGGAACTTTACTAAAACTCAAAGCACAAATTGCACCTCCTACAATAATAATAGGAGACTTCAATACCGCACTCTCAGCAATGGGCAGATCATGGAAACAGCAACTAAACAAAGATGCAATGAAACTAACACAAGTTTTCAACCAAATGGATTTAACAGATATCTATAACATATTTCATCTAAAAGAGAAGAATATACCCTCTTCTCTGCACCTTAGGATACCTTCTCCAAAATTGACTATATAATTGGTCATGACACAGTCCTCAACAGATACAACATGATAGATGTAATCCCATGCCTCCTATCAGATCACCATAGACTAAGGCTGGTCTTCAATAACAACAACAACAGCAACAACAACAACAAAAACAAAAACAAACAAACAAAAAAACAATAGGACCCCACATACACACAGAAGTTGAACAATGATCTACTCAGTGATAACTTTTTCAGGGAAGAAATAAAGAAATTAATTACTTTTTAGAATTTACTGATAATGAAGGCACAACATACCAAAACTTATGGGACACAATGAAAGCAGTACTAAGAAGGAAACCCATAGCTTGGGAAAGAAACTGGAGAACCAATACACTAGCAGCTTGACAGCAAACCTGAAAGTTCTAGAACAAAAAGAAGCAAATACACCCAAGAGAAGTAGATGGCAGGAAATAATCAAACTCATGGCTGAAATCAACCAAGTAGAAACAAAAAGAAATATTCAAAGAATCAACAAAACCAGGAGCTTTGTCATTGAAAAATCAACAAGATAGATAAACCCTTAGGCATCCTGACCAGAAGGTATGAAGACAGTATATTAACAAATTCAGAAAAGAAAAGGGAGACATAACAACAGAAACAGAGGAAATCCAAAAAAAAAAAAAATCAACAGATCCTATTACAAAAGCCTATGCTCAACAAAACTGAAAAATCTCAATGAAATGGAAAATTTTCTAGACAGATATCAGGAACAATGTTAAATCAGGATCAGATAAACCACCTACACAGAACAATAATCCCTAAAGAATTAGAAGCAGTCTTTAAAGGCTACCAACCAAAAAAAGCCCAGGACCTGATGGGTTTATGGCTAAATTCTATCAGGCCTTCCTAAAAGTCTGAATAACAATGTTCTCCAAACATTTCCACAAAATAGAAACAGAAAAAACACTACCCAATTCACTCTATGAAGCCAAAATTACACTTATACTTAAACCACAAAGGGTCAACAAAGAAAGAGAACTTTACACCAATTTACATTATAAATATCAGAGACAAAATATTCAACAAGATTCTCAAAAATGGAATCCAAGAACATATTGAAATGATCATCCATCATGATCATGTAGGCTTCGTTGCAGGGATGCAGGGAGGATTCAATATATAAAAATACATCAGTGTAATCCACTATGTAAATAAACTTAAAGAAAATAACCATATAGCCAACTCATGAAATGCTGTGAAAGCATTTGTCAAAATTCAATGCCCCTTCGTGATAAAAGTTTAGTACAGTTAGTAAGTAATTCAAGGCCCATCCCTAAACATACTTAAAGGAATATATATATCAAACCATTAGCAAACATCAAGCTAAATGGAGAGAAACTTGAAGCAATCCCACTAAATTCATGGACTAGACAAGGCTGCCCACTCTCCGCCTACCTATTAAATATAGTATTGAAATCCTAGCCAGAACAATTATACAACAAAAATAACTCTAAGTGATAAAAATTGGAAAGAAGAAGTCAAAATATCACTATTTGCTGATGATATGTTAGTATACTTAACTGATTACAAAAATCACACCAGAGCTGATAAAAATTCTGATAAAGCCACTTTTGCAAAGTGGCTAGATAAAAAACTTAACTCAAGCAAATCAATAGCCTACCTATACTCAAAGGAAAACAGGTTGAGGAAAAATTAGTGAATGACACCCTACAGAATAGTCACAAATAAGATAAAATACATTGGAGTGAATCTAGCCAAGCAAGCAAGCAAGTATTACAAGAACATCAAGTCTCTGAAGACAGAAATTAAAGATCTCAGAAAATAGAAAGAATCCCCATGCTCATGAATTGACAGGATTATTATAGTAATAAAGGTCATATAGCCAAAAGCAATCTACAGATTCAATGCAATTCCTATCAAAACCTCAAGTCAATTCTTCACAGAGTTAGAAAGAGCAATTTTGGCAAATTCTATCATGTTTGTTTTTTTGACAAACAAAACAAAACAAAACAAAACAAAACAAAAACCAAAACCAAAAACAAAAACAAAAACAAAAAGTAAAAGAAAACAAAAAACAGGATAGCGAAAACTATCCTCAACAATAAAAGAACTTGTATGGGAATCGCCATCCCTAACCTCAAGCTGTATTACAGAGCAATAATGATTAAAACTGCATGGGATTGGTACAGAGACAGGCAGGTATATCAAGGGAATAGAATTGAAGACCCAGAAATGAACCCACACACCTATTGTCACTTGATCTTTGACTAAGGGGCTAAAACCACCAACTGTTAAAAAGATAGCATTTTCAACAAATAGTGGTAGTTCAACTGTCAGCAAGTTAAGACAAATTGATCCATTCTTATCACCTTGTGCAAAGACCAAGTTCAAATGGATCTTAGATGTCCGCATAAAACTATATACACTGATACTAATAGAACAGAAAGTGGGCAAGAACCTTGAACACATTGGCACAGGAGAAAAATTTCTGAAAAGGACACCAATGGCTTATGCTCTAAGATCAAGAATCAACAAATGGGATTTCATATTATTTTAAAGCTTCTAAGACAAAGGACACTATCAATAGGACAAAATGGCAACCAAAGATCTTTACGAATCCTACATCTGATAGAGGTCTAATATCTAATATATACAAAGAACTCAAGAAGTTAGACTACAAAGAATCAAATAATCTTATTTAAAATGTAACCACAGAGCTAAACAAAGAATTGTCAACTGAGGAATAACAAATGGCTGAGAAGCACCTAAAGAAATGTTCAACATTCTTAGTCGTCAGAGAAATCCAAATGAAAAGAGCCCTGAGATTACACCTCATACCAGTCAGAATGCCTAAGATCAAAAACTCAGGTGACAGCAGATGCTGGTGAGGCTGTGGAGAAATAGAAACACTCCTCCATTTTTGGGAGATTGCAAGCTGGTACAGTTACTTTGGGAATCAGTGTGGCGGTTACTCAGATAATTTGCCATAATACTACTACCTGAGCACCCAGTCATACCACTCCTGGGCATACACCCAAAAGGTGCTCCAACATATAAATGACACATATTCCATTATGATCATATTAGCCTTATTTATAATAGCTAAAATCTGCAAATAACTCAGATGTGCTTGAACAGAGGACTGGATACAGAAAATGTGGTACATTTACACAATGGAGTACTACTCAATGACTTCATGAAATTCTTAGGCAAATGGACGAAACTAACTTTAGTGAGATAACCCAATCACAAAAGAGCACACATGGTATGCCCTCACTGAGAGGTTGATATAAGCCCAAAATCACTGAATACCCAAGATACAATTTGTAAACCAAATGTAGCTCAATGAGAAGGAAGAGCAAAGTGTGGATGCTTCACACCTTCTTCTAATGTGTAACAAAATTATTCCCAGGAGGAAATATGGAAACAAACTTTGGAGCAGTGACTGAAAGCGATCCAGAGACTGCCCCACATGGGGATGCATCCCATATACAGCCATCAGACCCAGACAATATTGTTGATGACAATAAGTACATGGGACAGGTGTCTCACGAGAGGCTCTGCCAGGGCCCTACAAATACAGAGGCAGATGCTGACAGTGTACCATTGAACTGAGAACAGGGTTTCATGCCTTGTTAAGTTTAATTATTTATACAAAGACAGTATATGTATCAATACTAAAATTGAACAGGCAATATATTGACAATATATATTTGTTGCTCAAAAAAGTTATGAATAATTTAATGAATTCTGATGTTCTAGAATATTAGAAAACAAATAACTTCATTTATATTTCATTTAATTAATTCTATTTGATGTCTGGAAATTTTTGCTCTTACTTATTTGGTTTATGGTAATTTGAGTCTTTAACTTCCTTCTTTATTTCTTCCTTAACAAAGTCATCATTAGGACCAGATAGAGTAACTCATTATAAAAATATTACCTTCATTGTACCTGATATTCTTTTCATTCTCTGTTTTTGCTGTATTGAATATGTTATTTCACTGTGTCATAAGTTTAAAATGATCATTATTTTACTTTCTAAAAACAAAACAAAACAAAAAAACCTCTAACAAGTGTTCTAAATTCTTTAATTTTGAGTCCCTAAATGATACAGGATCTCACTATTAAGCCCAGCTGGCTGGAACACAGAATATGAAAAATGTGAACTCAGAGCTGTATTTGCATTTTGTCTCTGAGTTCTAAAATTAGTTGCATGGGCAAATACATGACACTAAAACTATGGATTCGTCCTTCAGATGTTGCTTTGGATTGATGACTACTGTCCTTACTGTCTTTCTTCTTGGAGAATAATGAAATTTATCTCTTGATTAAAATAAGACAAAAGCACACACACACTGTCACACACACCACACTCATGCTCATGTGCATACTCACACAAACTGAAGGAAGGCACTGATTTTTACAATATGTTTTATACTGATGGTTGCCAGAATTTTGAATTCATGTGTTTATAGACTTAGAGCTCCTATTTCATTCATCTGCCCATGGTCGTATGGCACCACAGCCTTGTCATGAGTCATTGGACACATTTCATTGAGTGTGGTGTTCTCTACAAAGATTGTGGTTCCATATATCATGAATAGATTCCTGTTAAGTCTCCCTCTGTCAGCACTCTCATAAGACACATTTTTGGTACCTTCATATGCTTTCTCAGTAATTTATTTAAGTGCATTCTGAAACACCCACCTAGATGGTTTTTGTTTGTTTGTTTTGTTCAAATAACATTTCTGTGTAATGTTGAGGCTTTATAGCTTAAAAGATGATACAAAAGTCAAGGAAAGCAATGCTCACTCCTCAGCTACACTCTTCCTTGGACAAAGCTAAAATGCTATCTATATTCTGGCCCTCCTGCTGATGAACTATATCACAACAGATATTCCAAGGCTCTGCTTTGGGTGTCACCACTGTTTTTGAGCTGGTTGAGGAGATTTTCAACCTTCTCTACGAACATTGTCCAGTCTGGCTTCAAACTCAAGAGCCTCCTGCCTCTGCCTTTCTCGGCAAGTCTTACTGGTGTGCACCACCATAATTGGCATAGCAGAAGCTGTTCTCATCAATAAAAGAACTTTTGGGGGAATCACGACAACTGACCTCAAGCTGTATTACAGATCAATTGTGATAAAAACTGCATGGTATTGGTGCAGAAAGTGGCAGGTAGATCATTGAAATAGAATTGAAGACCCAGAAATGAAGCCACACACCTTTGGCCATTTGATTGTTGACCAAGGAGCTCAGACCATCCAGTGGAAAAAAAGATAGGATTTTCAAAGAATACTGCTGGTTCAACTGAAGGTCAGCATGTAGAAGAATGCAAATCAATGCAATCTTATCTCCTTGTCCAGAGCTCAAGTCCAAGTAGATCTTGGGCCTCCACATAGAACCAGACATAAGGAAACTAAAAGAAGAGAAGTGGGGAAGAGCCTCAAACATATAGGCACAGGAGAAAATATACTAAACAGAACAACAATGATTTATGCTCTCAGATCAACAACTGACAAATGGGCTCGCATAAATTACAAAGCTTCTGTAAGGCAAAGGACACTGTCAAGAGGACAAAATGTCAAACAACAAATTGGGAAAAGACCTTTACCAATCCTACATCTGATAGAGGGCTAGTATCCAATATGTACAAAGACATAAGAAGTTAAACTACAGACACTCAAATAACCCTATTAAAAACTATGGTACAGAGCTAAACAAAAATTCCCCAACCAAGAAATAACGAATGGCTGTAAAGCAACTAAAAAATGTCCAACACATTTAGTCATCATGGAAATGCAAATAAAAACAGCCCTGAAATTCCACCTCACACCAGTCACAATGGCTAAGATAAAAGATTCAGGTGACAGCAGATGCTGGTGAGGCGGTGGAGAAATAGAAACACTCCTCCATTTTTGGTGGGATTGCAAGCTTGTATAACTACTCTGGAAATCAATCTGGTGGTTCTTCAGATAATTGGCTGCAGCAGCCTTTTTTATAATAGCAAGAAACTGGAAAGAACCCAGATGTCCTTCAACAGAAGAATGGATACTGAAAATATGGTACATCTACACAATGAATACTACCCAGCTATAAAAAATATTGACTTCATAAAATTCATAGGCAAATGGATGGAAGTAGAAAATACCATCCTGAGTGAGGTAACCAAATCACAAAAGAACACACACTATATGCACTCACTGATAAGTGGACATTAGCCCAAAACTCAGAATATCTAAGATACAATTCATAGATCACTTGAAGCTCAAGAAGAAAAAGACTAAAGTGTGGATGCTTCAGTCCTTCTTAGAAGGGGAGCAAAATGTTCACAGGAGGAAATACCAAGTCAAAGTTTGGAGGAGAGACTAAAGGAAAGGGCATTCAGAGACTGACCCACCTGGGCATCTATATGACATGCAGTCACCAAACCCATACTTTATTGTGCATGCCAAGATGTGCACTGCTGACTGTAACCTGATACAGTTGTCTCCTGAGAGGCTCTGCCAACATCTGACAAATACGGAGACAGATGATCACAGCCAACCATTGGACTAATAACAGGGTCCCCAATAAAGGAGTTATAGAAAGGACTGAAGTAGTTTAAGGGGTTTGCAACTCCATAAGAACAGAAAATCAACCAACTATATAACCCAGAGATCCCAAGGTCTAAACCACCATCCAAAGAGTACACATGGAGGGACCCATGACTACAGGCGCATATGTAGCAGCAGATGGCCTTGTAGGGCATCAATGGGAGGAGAGGTCCTTTGTCCTGTGACAACTTGATAGAAATCAAGTGTTGGGGAAAGTTTCAGGGAGGGAGTGGATGTAGGAGCACCCTTATGGAGGCAGGGAGTTAGGGGATGTAATAGAGGATTCTGGAGGGGAAGTGAGAAGGGGGAGAGTTTTTAAAATGTAGATAAAGAATATGTCCAATAAAAATATAAAAGATTAAAAGAGAATAAATTTAGTAATTCATCCCCATAAATCTAATTTCTTACAATATAACTCTACCTTCTATTTTTCTTTTTAATATCCTTCACTTTACCCAAGAAAGTAAGGATAAAGAAGAGGAAGGAAAGATAAAATCCCAGCGTCTAAGTTCTCTCTCTGCTTTCCTTCCTGACCAAGGTTGTTCATTTTCAATTCATCCCTTAAAATGACAACCTGTCCCTCAATTTACAAAATAACCATGTGATGGTTTGAATATGCTTGGCCCAGAAAGTGGTACTATTAGAAGGTGTGGCCTTGTTGGAGGAAGTGTGTCACTGTGGGGGTGGGCTTGGAGACCCTCCTTCTAGCTGCCTAAGGAAGTTCAGTCTGTTGCTGGCTTCCTTCAGGTGAAGATGTAGAACTCAGCTCCTCCTGCTCCAAGCCTGCCTAGATGCTCCCAACTTGATGATAACGGACTAGACCTCTGAACCTGTAAGACAGCCAAAGTAAAATGTCCTTTATAAAAATAGCAATGATCATGGTGTCTATTCACAGCAATAAAACCCTAAGACAGAGCTGAGACATTGGACAGATAAGAGTATGATTTCGCTTTTTTTTTTGTGGGGAGGGAATATTTCTTTATTTATATTTCAAATGTTATTCCCTTTTCAGGTTTCCCATTCATGAGCTCCTTATCCAGTCCCCATACCCCATAAAAGTATCCCTCCCTCCAATTCCCCCCCTTACAACCCACTGTGACATTCCCCTGCACTGGAGGTCCAACCTTGGCTGGAACAAGGGCTTCTCCTCCCATTGGTGCCCAACAAGGCCATCCTCTGCTATATATGCAGTTGGAGCCCTGGGTCAGTCCATGTTTAATCTTCGGGTAGTGGTTTACTCCCTGGAAACTCTGGTTGTTTGGCATTGTTGTTCTTATGGGTTGGCAAGCCCCTTCAGCTCTTTCAATTCTTTCTCAAATTCCTCCAATGTGGGTCCCATTCACATTTCAGTGGTTTTCTGCTAGCATTCACCACTGTGTTTGACATGCTCTGGTTGTGTCTCTCAGGAGAGATCTATGTCCAGTTCCTGTCAGCATGCACTTCTTAGCTTAATCAATCTTATCTAGTTTTGGTGGCTTTATATATATGGGCCACATGTGGGGCAGGCTCGGAATGTCCATTATTTCAGTCTCTGCTCCAAACTTTGCCTCCATATTTCCTCCTATGGATATTTTGTTCCCCCTTTTAAGAAGGAGTGAAGTATCTGCATTTTGGTCATCCTTCTTCTTAAGTTTCATGTGGTCTGTGGATTGCTTCGGTGGGTAATTCAAGCTTTTGGGCTAATATCCACATATCAGAGTGAATACCATGTGTGTTTTTCTGTTATTGGGTTACTTCACTCAGGATGATATTTTCTAGTTCAATCAATTTGCCTATGAATTTCATGAAGACATTGTTTTTGATTGTTTAGTAGTATTCTACTGTGTAGATGTACCATATTTTCAGAATTCATTCCTCTGTTGAAGAGCATCTGGGCTCTTTCCATCTTCTGGTTAAATAAAGGAAGCTATGAATATAGTGGCGCATGTGTCTTTGTTATAATTTGGAGCATCTTTTTGGTACAGGCCCAGGAGAGGTATAGCTTGGTCCTAAGGTAGAGCAATGTCCAATTTTCTAAGGAATGTCCAGACTGATTTCCAGAGTAGTTGTACCAGTTTGCAATCCCAACAACAATGGAGGAGTGTTCCTCTTTCTCTACATCCTTGCCAGCATGTGCTGTCGCATGAGATTTTTATATTAGTCATTCTAACTGGGATGAGGTGGAATCTCAGGGTTGTTTTGATTTGCATTTCCTGGATGACTAAATGTTGAACATTTCTTTAGGGGGTTCTCAGTGATTCAATATTCCTTGGCAGAGAATTCTTTGTTAGGCTTGGTACCCCAAATTTAATTAGGGTTATTTGGCTCTCTTGAGTTTAAATTCTTGTGTTCTTTGGATATTTTGGGTAATAGCCCTCTATCAGATGTAGGATTGGTAAAGATCTTTTCCCAATCTGTTGGTTGCCATTTTGTCCTATTGACAGTGTCCTTTGCCTTACAGAATCTTTGCATTTTCATAAGGTCTCATTTGTCAATTCTCATTTTAGAACATAAGCCAATGGTATTTGTTTAAGAAAATTTCCCCAGTGGCCATGTATTCAAGACTCTTCCCCACTTTTTCTTCTATTAGTTTATGCTTTGATATGGGAGTCCTAGATCCACTTTGACTTAAGCTTCATACAAGGAGTTAACAATGGATTGATTTGCATTCTTCCATATGCTGACCTCCAATTGAACCAGCACGATTTGTTGAAAATGCCATCTTTTTTCCACTGGATAGTTTTAGCTCCTTTGTCAAAGATCAAGTGACCATAGGTGTGTGGATTCATTTCTGAGTCTTCAATTCTGTTCCACTGATCAACATGCATATCTCTGTACCAATAACATACAGTTTTTCACAATTGCTCTGTAATATAGCTTGAGGTCAGGGATGATGATTCCCCCCAGAAGTTCTTTTATTGTTGAATATAGTTTTCACTATCCTGGGTATTTGTTATTCCAAATACATTTGCAAATTTCTCTTTTTATCTCTATGAAGAATTAAGTTGAAATTGTGATGGGGATTGCATTGAATCTCTAGATTGCTTTTTGGTAAAATGACAATTTTTACTATATTAATCCTCCCAATCCATGAGGATGGGAGGTCTTTCCATCTTATGAGTTCTTCTTCAACTACTTTCTTCATAGACTTGAAGTGCTTGCAATACAGATCTTTCACTGGCTTGGTTAAAGTCACATAGAAGTATTTTATATTATTTGGGACTATTGTAAAAGATGTGATTTCACTAATTTCTTTCTCAGACTGTTTATCCTTTTAGTAGAAGAAGGCTACTGATTTGTTTGAGTTCATTTTACACCCAAACACTTTGCTGAAGTTGTTTATCAGGCTTAGTAGCTCTCAGGTGGTAATTTTGCGGTCACTTAAGTATATTATCATATCATTGGGAAAAAGCATTATTTTGTCTTCTTCCTTTCCAATTTATATTCCTTTGACCTCCTTTTCTTATCTGAATGCTGTGGCTAGGACTTCAAGTACTATATTGAGTAAGTAGGGAAAGAGTGGGAAGCCTTGTCTAGTCCCTGATTTTAGTGGGATTGCTTCAAGTTTCTCTCCATTTAGTTTGATGTTAGCTACAGGTTTGCTGTATATTGCTTTTACTACGTTTAGATATGGGCCTTGAATTCCTGATCTTTCAAGGGCTTTTATCATGAAGGGGTGTTCAATTTTGTCAAATGCTTTCTCAATACCATGTGAAATGATCATGAGGTTTTTTTTCTACATCTTTATTAACTTGGGTATTTCTTATTTACATTTCGATTGTTATTCCCTTTCCAAGTTTCCGGGGCAACATCCCCCTAACCCCTCCCTCTCCCCTTCTATATGTATGTTCCACTCCCCATCTTCCCCTTTACTGCCCTCGCTCAAACAATCACGTTCACTGGGAGTTCAGTCTTGGCAGGATCAAGGGCTTCCCCTTCCACTGCTGCTCTTACTAGGCTATTCATTGCTACCTACGCAGTTGGAGCCCAGGGTCAGTCCATGTATAGTCTTTAGGTAGTGGCTTAGTCCCTGGAAGCTCTGGTTGGTTAGCATTGTTGTTCATATGGAGTCCCAAGACCCTTCAAGCTCTTTCAGTCCATTCTCTGATTCCTTCAACTGGGGTCCCGTTCTCAGTTCAGCGGTTTGCTGCTGGCATTTGCCTATGTATTTGCCATATTCTGGCTGTGTCTCTCAGGGGGAGATCTACATCTGGTTCCTGTCAGCCTGCACTTCTTTGCTTCATCCATCTTGTCTAGTTTGGTGGCTGTATCTCTATCGGCCACATGTGGGGAAGGCTCTGAAAGGGTGTTCATTCAGCCTCTTTCCTGAACATTGCCTCACAATTCCTTCCCAAGGATATTCTTGTTCCCCTTTTAAAGAAGAAGTGAAGTATTCACACTTTGGTCATCCTTCTTGAGTTTCATGTGTTCTGTGCATCTAGGGTAATTCGAGCATTTGGTCTAATATCCACTTATCAATGAGTGCATACCATGTATGTTTTTCTGTGATTGGGTTACCTCACTCAGGATGGTATTTTCCAGTTCCATTCATTTGCCTATGAATTTCATAAAGTCATTGTTTTTGATAGCTGAGTAGTATTTCATTGTGTAGATGTACCACATTTTCTGTACCCATTCCTCTGTTGAAGGGCATCTGGGTCCTTTCCAGCTTCTGGCTATCATAAATAAGGCTGCTATGAACATAGGGGAGCATGTGTCTTTGCTATATGTTGGGGCATCTTTTGGGTATATGCCCAACAGAGGTATAGCTGGATCCTCAGGCAGTTCAATGTCCAATTTTCTGAGGAACCTCCAGACTGATTTCCAGAACGGTTGTACCAGTCTGCAATCCAACAAAAATGGAGGAGTGTTCCTCTTTCTCCACATCCTCGCCAACATCTGCTGTCTCTGGAGTTTTTGATCATAGCCATTCTGACTGGTGCGTGGTGGAATCTCAGGATTGTTTTGATTTGCTTTTCCCTTATGCTTAATGTTGTTAAACATTTCTTTAGGTGTTTCCCAGCCATTCAGCATTCCTCAGCTGTGAATTCATTGTCTAGCTATGAACACCATTTTTTTCTTTTTTTCTTTATTAACTTGAGTATTTCTTATTTACATTTCGATTGTTATTCCCTTTCCCGGTTTCCAGGCCAACATCCCCCAATCCCTCCCCCTCCCCTTCTATATGGGTGTTCCCCTACATATCCTCCCCCATTACTGCCCTCGCTCCAACAATCATGTTCACTGGGGGTTCAGTCTTACCAGGATCAAGGGATTCCCCTTCCACTAGTGCTCTTACTAGGCTATTCATTGCTATCTATGAGGTTGGAGACCAGAGTCAGTCCATGTATAGTCTTTGGGTAGTGGTGTAGTCCCTGGAAGCTCCGGTTGCTTGGCATTGTTGTTCATATGGGGTCTCGAGCCCCTTCAAGCTCTTCCAGTCCTTTCTCTGATTCCTTCAACAGGGGTCCTGTTCTCAGTTCAGTGGTTGCTGCTGGCATTCGCCTCTGTATTTGCTGTATTCTGGCTGTGTCTCTCAGGAGAGATCTACATCCAGTTCCTGTCGGCATGCACTTCTTTGCTTCATCCATCTTGTCTAATTGGGTGGATATATAGTATGGGCCACATGTGTTGCAGGCTCTAAATGGGTGTTCCTTCTGTCTCTGTTTTAATCTTTGCCTCCCTATTCCCTCCCAAGGGTATTCTTGTTCCCCTTTTAAAGAAGGAGTGAAGCATTCGCATTTTGTTCATCTGACTTGAGTTTCATGTATTCTGTGCATCTAGTGTAATTCAAGCATTTGGGCTAATAGCCATGTATCAATGAGTGCATACCTTGTGTGTTTTTCTGTGATTGGGTTAACTCACACAGGATGATATTTTCCATATCCAACCATTTGCCTATGAATTTCATAAAGGCATTGTTTTTTGATAGCTGACTAAAATTCCATTGTGTAGATGTACCACATTTTCTGTATTCATTCCTCTGTTGAAGGGCATCTGGGTCCTTTCCAGCTTCTGGCTATCATAAATAAGGCTGCTATAAACATAGTGGAACATGTGTCTTTGTTATATGTTGGGGGATCTTTTGGGTATATGCCAAGAGAGGTATAGCTGGGTCCTAGGTAGTTCAATGTCCAATTTTCTGAGGAACCTCCAGACTGATTTCCAGAATGGTTGTACCAGTCTGCCATCCTACCAACAATGGAGGAGTGTTCCTCTTTCTCCACATCCTCTCCAGCATTTGTTGTCATCTGAGTTTTTGATCTTAGCCATTCTCACCGGTGTGAGGTGAAATCTCAGGGTCGTTTTGATTTGCATTTCCCTTATGACTAAAGATGTTGAACATTTCTTTCTTTCTTTCTTTCTTTTTTTTTTTTCCCGGAGCTGGGGACCGAACCCAGGGCCTTGCGCTTGTTAGCCAAGTGCACTACCACTGATCTAAATCCCCAACCCCGAAGTTGAACATTTCTTTAGGAGTTTCTCAGCTGTTCGGCATTCCTCAGCTGTGTATTCATTGTTTAGCTCTGAACTCCATTTTTTTTTTTTTGGGGGATTACAAATACATTTTAGTTTGTAAACAAATTTATAAACATGCAATCCTACAATGAGACTATGCATATACATATATATCATGACAACCCATGAGGATACACATTCTTAATATTTTCAACTGTATGTAGAAAAGAGAGTATATATTAACGTTAATATTAATTAAAATGCACTGTGGAAAAACCCTTTAGAGAAATGCTCATTTTCCAAAACTGGATGTTATTTTTTGAACTCCATTTTTAATAGGGTTATTTGTCTCCCTGTGGTCTAACTTCTTGAGTTCTTTGTATATTTTGGATATAAGCCCTCTATCTGTTGTAGGATTGGTAAAGATCTTTTCGCAATCTGTTGGTTGCCGTTTTGTCCTAACAACAGTGTCCTTTGCCTTACAGAAGCTTTGCAGTTTTTTGAGATCCCATTTGTCGATTCTTGATCTTAGAGCATAAGCCATTGGTGTTTTGTTCAGGAAATGTTCTCTAGTGCACATGCGTTTAAGATTCTTCCCTACTTTTTCTTCTATTAGTTTGAGTGTATCTGGTTTGATGTGGAGGTCCTTGATCCATTTGGATTTAAGCTTTGTACAGGTTGATAAGCATGGATCAATCTGCATTCTTCTACATGCTGACCTCTGGTTGAACCAGCACCATTTGCTGAAAATGTTATCTTTTTTCCATTGGATGGTTTTGGCTCCTTTGTCAAAATTCAAGTGACTATAGTTGTGTGGGTTCATTTCTGGGTCTTCAAGTCTATTCCACTGTTCTATCTGTCTGTCTGTGTACAAATACCATACAGTTTATATCACTATTGCTCTGTAATACTGCTTGAGTTCAGGGATAGTGATTCCCGCAGAAGTCCTTTTATTGTTGAGGATAGTTTTAGCTATCCAGGGTGTTTTGTTATTCCAGATGAATTTGCAAATTGTTCTGTCTAACTCTTTGAAGAAATGGATTGGTATTTTGATTGGGATTGCATTGAATCTGTAGATCGCTTTTTGTAAAATGGCCATTTTTACTATATTAATCCTTCCAATCCATGAGCATGGAAGATCTTTCCATCTTCTGAGGTCTTCTTCAATTTCTTTCTTCAGAGGCTTGAAGTTCTTATTGTACAGATCTTCTACTTGCTTGGTTATGAACCTCATTTTTAACAGGGTTATTTGTCTCCCTGCAGTATAACTTTGTGAGTTCTTCGGATATTTTGGATATAAGCCCTCTACCAGTTGTAGGATTTGTAAAGATCTTTTCCTAATCCTTTGGTTTCTGTTTTGTTCTAACAAAAGTGTCCTTTGCCTTACAGAATCTTTGAAGTTTTATGATATCCCTTTTGTCGATTCTTGATCTTAGAGCATAAGCCATTGGTGTTTTGTTCAGGAAATTTTCTCTAGTGCCCATGTGTTTAAGATTCTTCCCTACTTTTTTCTTCTATTAGTTTGAGTGCATCTGGTTTGATGTGGAGGTCCTTGATCCATTTGGACTTAAGCTTTGTACAGGGTGATAAGCATGGATCAATCTGCATTCTTCTACATGTTGACCTCCAGTTGAACCAGCACCATTTGCTGAAAATGTTATCTTTTTTCCATTGGATGGTTTTGGCTCCTTTGTCAAAAGTCAAGTGACTATAGTTGTATGGGTTCATTTCTGGGTCTCCAAGTCTATTCCACTGTTCTATCTGTCTGTCTGTGTACAAATACCATACAGATAATATCACTATTGCTCTGTAATACTGCTTGAGTTCAGGGATAGTGATACCCCAGAAGTCCTTTTATTGTTAGGATAGTTTTAGCTATCCTGGGTTTTTTGGTTATATCAGATGAACTTTCAAATTGTTCTGTCTAAGTCTATGAAGATTTGCGTTGGTATTTTGATGGTGATTGCATTCAATCTGTAGATCGCTTTTGGTAAAATGGCCATTTTTATCTTATTATTCCTGCCAATCAATGAGTATGGGAGATCTTTCCATCTTCTGAGATCTTCAATTTCTTTTTTCAAAGTCTTGAAGTTCTTATCATACAGATCTTTCACTTGCTTGGTTCAAGTCACACCAAGGTCTTTTATATTATTTAGCACTATTATGAAGGGTGTCATTTCCCTAATTTCTTTCTCAGTTTGTTTCTCTTTTGTGTAGAAGAAGGCCACTGATTTATTTGAGTTCATTTTAGACACAGCCACTTTCCTGAAGGTGTTTTTCAGGTGTAATAGTTCTCTGGTGGAACTTTTGGGATCACTTACATATACAATCATATTGTCTGAAAATAGTGATGTTTTGACTTCTTCCTATCCAATCTGTATCCCTTTGATCCCCTTTTGTTGTCTGATTGCTCTGGGTAGGACTTCAAGAACTATATTGAATAAGTAGGGAGAGAGTGGGCAGCTTTGTCTAGTCCCTGATTTTAGTGGGATTGCTTCAAGTTTCTCTCCATTTAGTTTAATGTTAGCTACTTGTTTGCCTGATATGGCTTTACTATGTTTATGTATGGACCTTGACTTTCTGTTCTTTCCAGGACTTTTATCAAGAAGGTGTATTAAATTTTTTCAAATGCTTTCTCAGCATCTAATGAAATGATCATGTGGTTCTTATGTTTCACTTTGTGTATATATTGGATTACATTGATTCTTTAGCATCTATTACACCATCCCTGCATCCCTGGAAGGAAGCCTACTTGATCATGATGGATCATTGTTTTGATGTGCTCTTGGATTCGGTTTGCAAGAATTTTTTTTGAAACTGTTTTGAAATGTTTTATTTATTTATTTATTTATTTATTTATTTATTTATTAACTTGAGTATTTCTTATATACATTTTGATTGTTATTCCCATTCCCGGTTTCCGGGCCAACATCCCCCTAATCCCTCCCCTTCCCCTTCTTTATGGGTGTTCCCATCCCCATCCTCCCCCCATTGCCACCCTCCCCCCACAATCACGTTCACTGGGGGTTCAGTCTTAGCAACCCAGGGATTCCCCTTACACTAGAGATCTTACTAGGATATTCAATGCTACCTATGAGGTCAGAGTCCAGGGTCAGTCCATGTATAGTCTTTAGGTAGTGGCTTAGTCCTTGGAAGCACTGGTTGCTTGGCATTGTTGTTCATATGGGGTCTCGAGCCCCTTTAAGCTCTTCCAGTTCTTTCTCTGATTCCTTCAACGGGGGTCCTGTTCTCAGTTAAGTGGTTTGCGGGTGGCATTCGCCTCTGTATTTGCTGTATTCTGGCTGTGTCTCTCAGGAGAGATCTACATCCGGTTCCTGTCTGCCTGCACTTCTTTGCTTCATCCATCTTGTCTAATTGGGTGGCTGTATATGTATGGTCCACATGTGGGGCAGGCTCTGAATGGGTGTTCCTTCTGGCTCTGTTTTAATCTTTGCCTCTCTATTCCCTGCTAAGGGTATTCTTGTTCCCCTTTTAAAGAAGGAGTGAAGCATTCACAGTTTGATCATCTGTCTTGAGTTTCATGTGTTCTAGGCATGTAGGGTAATTCAAACTTTTGGGCTAATAGCCACTTATTAATGAGTGCATACAATGTGTGTTTTTCTGTGGTTGGGTTACCTCACACAGGATGATATTTTCCATATCCAACCATTTGCCTATGAATTTCATACAGGCATTGTTTTTGATAGCTGAGTAATTTTCCATTGTGTAGACACCACATTTTCTGTATCCATTCCTCTGTTGAAGGGCATCTGGGTTCTTTCCAGCTTCTGGCTATTATAAATAAGGCTGCGATGAACATAGTGGAGCACGTGTCTTTTTTATATGTTGGGGGATCTTTTGGGTATATGCCAAGAGAGGTATAGCTGGGTCCTAGGTAGTTCAATGTCCAATTTTCTGGCTGGAGAGATGGCTCAGTGGTTAAGAGCACTGACTGCTCTTCCAGAGGTCCTGAGTTCAATGTCCAATTTTCTGAGGAACCTCCAGACTGATTTCCAGAATGGTTTTACCAATCTGCAATCCCACCAACAATGGAGGAGTGTTCCTCTTTCTCCACATCCTCACCAGCATTTGTTGTCACCTGAGTTTTTGATCTTAGCCATTCTCACTGGTGTGAGGTGAAATCTCAGGGTTGTTTTGATTTGCACTGAAATGAGATTTATAAACACCTGGAAATTCAATTATCAATTGCAGATCATGCAAAATGGTGGACTTCAGTATATTTTTCAAAATCTACTTTAATAAGTGTACTGAAATGCTTTATCCTACCTTCTACCCCACCAATGACCAGAAGTAGTGGAATGGAAAGGTTAGCAGGGCCAAGTAGGATGTGAACCTATCCAGAAATAGTTCTCTGGGACAAATCCAATCTGCTTTGTCAGGATATCAGTAGTTCAATTCACATGAATTAGTACAGCAGCCTCATCTACTCCAAAGTGGCATTCATGAATCAGCAACAGCAGTTCAATCCAGAAGAATTAGCAAGACTCTGCCAATCAGCTCAAGACCACGGAAGTGGAAAGTAGCTGCTGGAACCCCACCAGAAGTTCTTTGGCGCATTTCTCTATACTAAGTCATGAAAAACAATCATCAGCAAAGAGTGACAAGGTTATCCATTACGACACAGTATTGTCAGTGAAGACTAGCATCAGCAAAGCCCAATGGTGACCAACAAAGAACCAATAATGCACAGCATCGTCCACTGCTTGTTGGGATATACTTACACACTGTCCAAACATCACGTGTTCTCTCAAGCGCACATGCGGGAAATGCACCAAAAGTCCTTTCTTCAGGCATATTTAGAAAAATGCATATATGTTCTAAGCAAAACATCCTCCCACACATATACTTTAGTTAAAGAACATCGTCTCATAAGACAGTTTCCAGAAAAACATCACATGTCACAACTCAGCCTCCAAAGAAACCAGAAATTTCCACTTCAGTTGACCATATCTGGGAAAGGCATCTGCTAGCTTTAGCCTCTCCTAGAATGGCTCCTGACATTTAAGTGGGCCTACTCATTAGTTGACTAGTGTCTCAATGTCTGTCCCATCTTTATCTCTACACATCTCATTGGCAGGACATATTTTGGGTCCAAAGTTTTTTGGGTGGGCTGCTATTCTTTTTCCTCCACAAAAGCCCTGTTTGTCATCTATGGGAGGTGGGCACTTCAGGTTCCATATTTCCCAGTGCTATGAGTCTGAGCTAGAGCCACCCCTTGGTTTCCCTGGTTCCTTCTCCATCCCAGGTCCCTGGCACATGCCAGAGATGTACCCCACTTGCACTGTCAATTTCCATTCTGTCTCCAACATCTCCATATATCCGATGCCCTCTCACTGTATCCTTCACCATCCCCTCTCACACCCATATCCCTCCCTCCATCTCCTATATCTATTTTATTTCTCCCTCAGAAAAAAAATTCTCCCTTTGGCCCTCCTTGATATTTGGCTTCTTTGAGTCTGTGAATTGTAGTGGGGACTATTCTTTATTCTAATATTCATTTGTAAGTGAATACAAACCATACATATCAGTTTTTGTCTAGGTTACCTTATTCAGGATATTTTCTAGTTCCCTCCATTTTCCTGAAAAAATTGTGATGTCCTTCTTTTAAACAGATGGATATTGTTCCATTGTGTAAATGAACCACATTTTCTTTTTCAGTTGAGGTATACAGGGGCTGTTTTCATTTGTTGACTATAAAGCTGCTATGAAATGAGGAAGTGTCCTTAAAGGATGCTGCAGCATGATTTCTGTATATGGCCAGGAAGGGGTATGGCTAGGTCTTGAGATAAAATTATTCCCAATTTTCTGAGAAATGGCCAAATTAATTTCCATAGTATTTGTATAATTTTGTACTCCCACCAGCAATAGGGGAGTGTTCCCCTTGCACCACATCTTCACCAGCATATGCTATCCACTGTGATTATGATCTTCATGATTCTTATGGCTGTAGAGTAGAATCTCAGAGTCATTTTGATTTTCATTTCACTGTTGACTAAGGACACTGAACATTTCTTCAAGTGTTTCTTGGCTACTGCAGATTCCTCAGTTGAGAATTCTGTTTAGCTCTATATTCTATTTTTTTCATTGTGTTGTTTAGATTATGCTAACTAACGTTTTGAGTCCTTTATGCATTTTGATGTCCCATTTATTAAATGTTGATCTTAGGCTCAGCTATTGGTGTTCTGGCCATGAAGTTGTCTCTTGTACCAATGAGTTCATGGCCATTCCCCACTTTCTGTTCTATTAGATTTAGTGTATGTAATATTATGTTGAGACCTTAGATCCACTTGGACTTGAATTTTATTCAAGATGATAAATTTGAATCTATTTTCATCCTTCTACATGCAGACATTCAATTAGACCATCATCGTTTGTTGAAGATACTTTCTTTGATCCATTGTATGATTTTTGTTTTTGATTTTGTTTTGATTTTTGTCAAAACTGAAGTGTCTGTAGGTATATGGCTTTAGTTCTATGTCTCTGATCTGATTCCATTGATTAAAATGTGTGTTTCTATACCAATATCATGCAGTTTTAATTACTATCTCTCTGTCGTATAGCTTGAAGTCAGAGAGGGTGATACCTCCAGACATTCTATTATTGTACAGAATTATTTTAGCCATCCTGGTTTTCTGTATTTCCCTACAAAATTGACAAATGTTCTTTCAATGTCTGTAAAAATTTGGTTGGAATTTTCATGAAAATTATTCTAAATCTGTGGATTGCTTTCAGTGAGTTGTCATTTTTACTAGGTCAATAACATGAGCATGGTAGATCTTCCAATCTTCTAAAATCTTCAATTTCTCGCTTCAGAGAATTGAACTTCTTATTACCTAACTTGTTCATTTGTTTGGTTATATTTACAACAAGGTTTTTTTATTATTATTGCTTACTGTGAATTCTGTTGTCTTTCCAACTTTTTTTCTGCCCATTTAACCTCTGTTTAAAGGAGAGCTACTGATTTGTTTGTGTCAATTTTGTATTCAGACACTTTGATGAAGGCATTTATCAGCTATAGGCATTCTCTGGTAGAATTTTTGGGGTTTCTTATACATATTATCATATCATCTATGAACTGTGATATTTTGACTTTGACTCTTGCACTTTGTATCCACTTAATTTCCTTCAGTTGTCTTATTGCTCTAGTTAGGATTTCAACTACTATATTGAAGACATGTGGAGAGAATAGGCCACTTTGTCTTGTTCTTAATTTTAGCGGAATTGCTTTAGGTTTCTCTCAATTTAATTTTATGTTGGCTACTGTTTTGCTGTATATTGGATTTGGGTATGCATCTTGTATCCCTGATCTCTCCAAAACTTTTAACATGAAAGGGTGTTAAAATTTTTCAAAAGCTTTTGCAGCGTCTAATGAGAAGATCATGTTTTCTTTTGTCTTTCAGTTTGACTACATTGTGGATTCAATTGAGCAATTTTCATATATTGGAACACCTCTAAATTCATGGGATGAAGCATATGTGACCTAGGTGGGTAATGTCTTTGATGGGTTCTTGGATTTTGCATAAGTTTTCATGAGAAAATTGGTCTGAAATTCTTTATCTTTTTTGGCACTTTATGACATTTAGTTATTAAGCAGAATTATTATCTTAACCTACTGCCATGTCTTCAAGTTTCAGTATCTTTGTCTATAAGTACAAAGGATGACAGCTATATTTACCTTGATTTTGACATAGTAACAGGACAGGGTGTAAAGATATAATTTCTGACCATTCAGTTCTAGATTCAATTTTCTAATTTCCACTATATCTGTAATCTTTTTTAATCTTACTGACATCCTCTATCAAATTCTTACACTGTGTTTCCCTGGTATCTGGTAAAATAGAAAGACTTTACAATTTGGGATTTATATACCCTAGTTCAAAATATTCTATTTTCAAGTTTGGGTATGTAGCTCAGCAATACACATCTTGGTCATGACACAAAGATACACACTGCCCCTAGCTCAATTTCCAGTACCACTGAAACAAATGGGTTCAAAGGAAACTCTAGTTCTTCAAATTCCAAAAGGCGTAAGGGAGAAATGTCTAAATGTCCCTTCCCCTAAACTCCCTGTAGCTCATGTACTTTTTTTCTACCAGCTACTCATTCTTCTTATATCCCTCTCTCTCTCTCTCTCTCTCTCTCTCTCTCTCTCTCTCTCTCTCTCTCTCTCTCCTCCCTCCCCTCCTCTCTTATTCTCCTCTCTTCTCCTCTTTCTAGGTTTCTTTCTCTTTGTTTTGCTCCTGCTTCTTTAGTGGTCATGTCCACTCTACTGGTATATTCTGTGCACTTTTTCTTTCTGTTCTGAAATCTTCCAGATGTTCTTTCTCTGATATCTACAATGAAATCCATCTCCTTGACTATACCGTGTAAAGCTCATATGATCATTGTTTATACATTGTCATTTACATGTCAGAGGCCCAGTGGAAATTCACATAGTTAATCTGCACAATATACAAAAGCTTCACTCCCAGGTATGTGGACTATAGACCATCCACACTGGCACTTAGAACTAGTTCACCTGCATCCAACCACTACATCTTTTTCCACATTAATGCTATGTTACAATTCTTATGCCCATTGTCCCATGAATCCTAATGCTCCAACATACTGAATAAACATAAGAGTAACCTGGAACCAGTTTGGGCATTTTATGTGTGCTGGAAGGGTGACACCATCACTTTCTATCTCTATGTACTATCCATTTTATATTCAGGTAAAACCATGACTGTGGTCTGCCATGTTTTGCTCTGGAAATTGACATCTCCTCTAGATGCTCTTGCAGAGGGACTTCACCCCATAGCTTTTTATCCAAAGAGCTCAGAACTCTTTTAGAGGGTTTGCTTCTTATTTCCCAGAACCAATCTTGCCATAAAAGTTGTCAGTACATTCTGGGCTCCAGAACTGCATACCCCCATTTAATGTCTGATTATTTAGTTGCTGCTTGTCTCTTATGATTCTGAATGCTACCACTGAACAAAGATTGGACTTCTTCAAGAGGCTCCTGTTATCTTTGAAAATAGATGGAGTCAGATAGTGTTGGTACAGGATGATATAATTGTGCATGTGGGTATTTAGATTCGAGTTGAAAGACAAGAGATACTTCATGATTTAACACAAAATGGAACATTCTTTTTAAAAAATCCCCTCCTTCCTGACTCCAGCTTGTGCTCTAGGACCTTTTTGCCCCACAGATGAGGTTTATAACCTTGAGAATTCTTTCTTTCTTACTTAAACATTCGGTCTTAGACCCTGCTATTCACTATATATCTCAGGTCTTATGTCTTTAGAGCTCTTCTCCGTCTAACCGGCATGGATCACCAGTACTGCATGTGTAAAAATCCTCTGGTGTGTAGCAAGAGCTCTGCTTGTCCGAGGAGCATCCTGCTTACTTACATAGTGTGTCATTCATTATAATAACGCATATATGAAGTGGTCTGGTTGTTTTCCAGTTCATTGCTGTCTATACTGGACTATCTCATCTTTGACCCTGTTCCTAGTATGTAATCTGTGGCACAGAAAAATATATATTATGTCTTACCCCTATTTTAGGTTGTTAAAATGAGCAGTTTTTTTTTTTTTTGAGATGCTTCATTCACAGACACACAGCCTAGATACACAGCTTGATTGTTTTTAAAACAAGAAAAGTGGAGGTTAAGAAATGAGAGACTTGCCTAAGAAAATTTGAGGAATGGCTTACATTCCTTTGTTTAAGGGGTGATCTCGTGTCTTCATAGGGTTTCTGTCAGAGTTTCCTTGTGTGCGGATCCAGCTGGCAGCCTCACTGTCTCCAAAAGTGCTGCAGCAATGGCCATTTGTCCTGCCACTCTGGGACTTCTTACCTGGTGTGGCTCCACCCAAAGCCTTCAGTAAGACCTGGCCCTTCTCCTTTTTGACACTAACCGTTTTCCTCCAGTTATCATTAGTGTGTGATTAAAAGTTATATTGTGTTGTGGAAAGGATAACTGCTTTGTTATATTTTTCATGCCACACCTAGAATATGCTAGTAATAAGACAGAGCAGAATAAGCACCGGAAAGACTTTTAAGGTAGATTACTTATATTTAATGCTTCAAGAGCTTTGATGTGAAGTAATGGAAAGAATTCTACAAACTTACATGGCATTATTAAAAAAATTTGTGTATATATACCAAACTCTGCTTCCTCCCTGTACCCCACTCACAGGGTCCTTCCCTGTATTCTCCCTCCCCTTCTCCTCTGAGAGGGCAGGCCCCCTTTGGATATCTCCCCAATCAGGCAAATCAAGCCTTTCTAAGACTAGGTGCATACTTTCCCACTGACACCAGAAAAGACAGCCTGTTAAGGAACAGATCCCACAGTCATGGTACAGCTTTCAGAGAGAGGCTCTACTCCAATTGTTGGTGGACTCACATGGAGACTGGCCTTAATGGTTACTGCATATGTGCCAGGGACCTTAGTTCAGACTGTCCATGCTCTTTAGTTGGTGGCTCAGTCTGAGAGCTCCCCGGGGTTCAGTATAGTTGACTTTGTTAGTCTTCCTGTGGGGTTCCGATCCCCTTGAGGAATTTCAATCCTTCTCTCAACTCTTCCATAAAGGTACCAGACTTTCGTCTAATGATTGGCTGTGGGTATCTGCTTCTGTTTCAGTCAGCTGCTCAGCAGAGCTTCTCAGAGGACAGTTATGCTAAGCTCTTGTCTGCAAGTATAAGAGAGTATCATGAAGAGTGTCATGTATTGGTGCTTGCCCATGGGATTGGTCTCAAGCTGTACCAGTTATTGGTTAACCATTTTTCACTCTCTGTTCCATCATTGTCCTTGCATTTCTTTAGATAGGACAAATCTGGGGTTGCAAGTGTTGTGTGTAGTGTAGTGTCCATATCCTTTCACAGGGGTCCTGTCTGACTAGTGGAGTCATCTGTTTAGGCTCCATATGCCCACTTTTGGGCATTTTGGCTAAGGTTACCCACATTGACTGGGAGCCTCCCCAATCCCCAATCTCTGGAACTTCCCAGAAATTCCTCCCAACCCTTGCTTGGGCTGTCCTTCCTGTTTAACTTCCTTGGGTCTGTGGAATGCATCATGGGCATTCTATATTTTATGGCTACTATCTACTGATAAGCAAGGACATATTGTGCATGTTCTTTTGGGGATTTTCCAATTCCATCCATTTGCCTGCAAAATTCGTGATGTTTTTTCTTTTCAATAGCTGAATAGTATTAAGCCATATTTTCTGTATCTATTCTTCGGTTGAGTGACATCTGGGTTGTTTCCAATTTCTGGCTATTATAAATAAAGATGGTATGAACATTGTGGAGCACATGTCCTTGCAGTATATTGGAGCATCTTTTGGGTTGAGGGCATGGCATTTTTAATGTAATGAATGGCATGAAATCCCAGGGAAAACAGAAAAAGTTGAATTGTGCATGGAAGTACACTGAACCCCTACACCTGAGAGACAAAGATATAGCCTACAATATCAGAGCCAGCCTAAGTTACATAGTGAGTTTTAGGCCAACCTAGGTTCAGTAGTGAATTTCATGACATCCTGGGCTGCATAGTGAAACCCTATCTAAAATTACAAAATGAAATATAAGAATTTTGTTATCTCTATGTTACTATAATTTTTAATTCAAAAATTGTTTTTTAAATCCTATGAATTATATAATTTAAATGAGTATGTTGTATGATTTACAAATGAAGTCTCCATAGAGCAGGTCTTGTTTGTAAAGAAAATTAAAATTGATTTAGAATTTATTATTCATTCAGGTAGTAAGATGGTTTGTTTTCTTTATAAATTATGATCGACTTAAAATGAGTGTTGTAGGTGGGAATGAAGTGCCTTGGAGATGCTTGCTACAGGAATGAACAAAACAAAGAAGTAAATACTTGGGCTGTCTGTTTCTCCTTTTCAATTAGGAGTTGATTACTAGCTAAATGGTGATTGATTTCCAGTGCTTTGTGTTCCTTTTATGCTACAGTTATTTTTATCAGAAAAAAAATACAAACAGATGAAATAAATTTCTAGTTTTTCAACTGAAATAACAAGGTTGATAGACACTTGAAAGAGAGAAGGGGGACAAGCCATCCAACACTCTCACTTGGCTCCTCCTAGGATAAGTTTCTAATTGTTTCCATATTATGATGGAAAGAAAAATGCCATGAATTGAGGTACAAAGAATGTGTTAGGTACATTTGCAGCTGAATGGTGATCAGTGTTTTTGTAGTGCCTGCTAAAGTCTCTCGTTCTTTGGATAACATGCTAATCTTTTAGCTTTTATCCACATTAATGTGTGAAGAAATTAATGGTCAGTCACTAATTAATATTATTATCTGTTTTACCTCCTTTGTGACTTGTCAACACACTAATTCACTGTGTATTTTTTTTTTTTTTAAGAGTTTCTCCAAATGTTTGGTGGCCTAGTCTATCGAGTGCCTGGCCAAAGGGACTGATGGTGGATAGATTTTTTTTTTAAATTACAAGTATCTATAACAATGACATGCTAGTGATTACTAACATGCTTGGTTCGGTACACACAATAATGTTGAAAGTTGATTATGGTCTTATGATAGTTCAACGAAGCTAACCAATCTGAGAGACCAGAGAAGAGATTCAGATAATCTGCTAGCTTGGCTGTGAGTTCCACGGAAAACTATTTGTTGTCTCTCTCGAGTTGCCATACATACTTCAGGAGAACCAGAAATTTGTATACTCTAAGGAATACAATGAAAAATAAAATGTAACTTTTAAGAAACACCGGGTATTAGGGACCGCTGTAAGTGTGCTTGTGTGAGCCTGATATGAATATGAAGAATATGCCTGAGGAAGTAATGTATAAGCCCCAAATAATGGTTTGCTAAAAGTAGCTTAAACTCTCCCCGCCCCTTCCCCGGTCTGGCCACCGCAAAGGACTCGACTCCTTCCCGGAGTCCTACCGAGATGCCGTCACTCTGAGAAACGATCCATTTTCCCAGAGTCATTGAGTCCACGGACCCAGATGCCCGTTGCTGATCAAGAGGAAGCCATGCAGCTGACCGAGTTCCAACATGCAGAAGGACACGTCCCGGACCTTACCTGATGCACCGACAGGACTATCTGCCAGACCGGAAGTTAGTGAGGCATGAGTGTTGTGTGAATACGATCCTATTTCGCCATCTACTGGACAAATAAAGAACTACATCCTATTACCTTATTTCCAAGTCCGAGCTTCTTTCTCGCCTCTCATGTGTCCCTGTTCACAACATATGCACTGAAAGGACTTCCTTTTTTGCTCTGCTTCCTAGTGATACACACCATAGGTCTCTTGATGAGTACAGTTTGCTGTATTAACTTATGGATAGTCTTTTTTTATTAAGACAATTTGTTTTGATGACTTGCAGTCTATAGTCCAACTAATTCAACAATGGGGGGCTGTAGATGCAAAGTCCAAGAATCCAGTAGTTACTCAGTCCCACGAAGCGAGTTATTTCAGCTGGTCTTCTGTAGAAGTAGGTTTCAACAGATGTCATGGCGAGTAAATGAAAGCAAGAAAGAAGAGAGAATCTTCCTTCTTCCAATGTTCATATGTAGGTCTCCAGAAGAAGGTGTGAACCAAATGAAAGGTGTGTCACCTTGCCTGGATCTGGGAGTTGCTTCACCCTAGGATGACCTTGAATTCAGAGGTCTCCTTGCCTTAGTGTCTTGGGATGAAAGCTGTATACTACCTTGCCTGGGCCTGAGCTATCTATGGCCTGTATGCGCCAAGATCTTCATACTAAGAGCCATGTCAGAAACTCGTGCCTTCAAGCCTCAAGATCTGGATCACAGGTGAGCCTTCCAATTCTGGATTTTAGTTCACACCGGATTTAGTTAAATTGGCCACCAGGAATACCATCAACTTTCCTTTCAGAACAGCATTAAAATTTTAGTGTGTGCAGATGCTACAAGTTGCTGGATAAAGAGATTCTGTATGGTAACTTCTGTCTGGGGGACGGGCTTGTGAGAGAAAGTTGATGTGAGACTCACAGGATAAATGTGACTAAAGGTTTAGAGAAGCAGTAAAGGATGTGCTTTAATGCTGGAGATAAGAGAAGTATTGACAGATTTTCTGTAGCACTCTTCATTGTTGAATGAGCATCTCTCTTTACAGTCACAGAATGAATTTTTAATTCTATTTTAGAACAAAAAGCTGCCACATTCGTTAAATCTTATTAAATCAGCCAAAGAGTACTGAGAGTTGTAATTGTCAATTTTTATGCACTGTGTAAAGTCTTATTAAACTATAGGCTTTCATAATTGATCAGAGGAACTTCTTTCTCAAGCCTATAAAAATATATACAAACAGCAAGGTGATCCAGGACACAGATCCTTTTATGCTTGGTTTTACATAACTGAATACATGATAGTTTTGACTCTCCAGGAAAGTAATGAAATGAATGAATGAATGGATGGATGATTAGCTCCATTTTCTGCTAACTAGAAAGCTGAATAATTGCACAGAGCCATATGTACACATGTGGACAGCAAGTAGATTAAGAAAATGGGGAAGATCAAGTGTTTTTTCATGAGACAAGAATATTAAATATAAGTGCATTCCAGTGAGATTCAGAACACAGAGTCAACTGAATGACTCTGCTAATCAGATTGGAAGTAAGCACTGAGAATATTTATCCTTTATCAGGTTTTTCCAAAACAGCAAGCTCTCTTGATGAGCAATTACCCTGAAGAGCCCAAGAATCTGACAAAAATCAAAGCAGATGATTGATTCAAATAGCAAACCAATGTTTCTGTTTGTTACTGACATTTTAGGATGGCTATATGGCAGTTTCTCTCAACATTTCTAGAGTTGTATAAAAATTGTATTAGTGTTTGCCAAATTATTTTGCTATAGATCTTATGTCTAATGTGAACATTGTGCTTATTTTTAGTTTTGTTTTAAATAATAATAAAACATATGAATTTCTTAAAATCAGTAGTCATCTGATTTTCAAAATAAAATGGATTCTATCTGTTTTTTCTTGATCTTAAGGAGTTCTATTTTTTACATTATATTTTAGTTGAATGTTTCATTAAATTTCCTAAACCTTATTAGTTGGGTGTTAGGTGTAAAGTAAAGGCATAAATAAAAATAATATGAGAGGCAAGTCTGCATGAGACACAGATGCCAGAGGTGAGTTACATCCCTTCTCTTGATCTCCATTGTCTCCATTGGCTTGCCCTGCTTTCCCAGGAATCTTCTGCAGTCACAAAAACATCTGGCTTCCCCATGGAGTCATGTGAGAAGGCAACAGAAAAGGAAGCATAGAAACCTCTCATCCAATCCTTCACCACTCAGTTCTGTTTTAGTCACTGCCAGCACAGGTAAGTTGCACTTAGTCCCCTTACATGAATTGACTGGCCCATGGGTACCTCTGAACTTCATAGGAGTCTTGCTGGCGTCATGATCATCCAGTCTAAACCATGGATAACCAGATGGCAAAAAGGCAGCTTAATTACTGAATCAGAAACAGCTAGGGCAGCAAAGCAGCAACAACACACAGCTATTCTGTCACTACACACACTGGATATCTAGACCCAGTTAAAGCACAAGGAGATGACATTAAATTTAATCATATAAATATTATAGAGACAGTTAAAAATTAAATGAATGAATGAATCTTTTAAAAATACAGGACAATACAACCAAGCTGGTGAAGGGAAAGTGTAAAACTGCCCAAGAACTGAAAATGGACATAGAAGCAATAAAGACAACATGAACTGATACAATCTTGGAGAAGGAAAACCAAGCAAAGAGAATAGGAATTATAGACATAAGCATCACCAAGAAAACGCAAGAAATGGAAGAAGAAATCTCAGGTGTAGAAGACACATGATAGAAGAAATTGATTTGTCAAAGAAAACATGAAATGTAAAAAGTTCATGACAAAACATTTATGAAATTTGGAACTCTATGAAAATACCAAACCTATGAATAATAGGAATAGAAGAAGGAGAAGATGCCCAGATCGAAGGCCCATAAAATATTTCCAACAAAGACATAGAAGAAAAATTTCCTAACATAAAGAAAGAGATACCTATGAATGTATCCAATGCTTAGAGAAAGCAAATAAATTGAACGAAAAAAGAAAGAAAACCCTGTCACTACATAATAATCAAAACAAAAATTGAACAGAATAAAGTAAGAATATTAACAGCTGCAAGGGGAAATGTAACATATAAAGGCAGACACATCTGAGTTACACCTGACTTCTTAACAGAAACTCTAAGGACATCCTGGGCAGATGTCTTGCATACAATTAGTGACCAAAGATGTCAGCCCAGACTTCTATACTCAGCAAAAGTTTCAATCACCATAGATGGAGAAACAAGGGTATTCCACAATGAGACCAAATTTAAACAATATCATTCTAGTAATGCAGCCCTACATAGAATACTAGAAGGAAAACTCTAACTCAGTGAGGTAACTACATCCAAGAAAATACAGAATAATTTCACACCAGTAAAACCAAAAAAAGAGAAACACACACACACACACACACACACACACACACACACACACACACACAGAGTCAATATCAAAATAAAAGGAATTACCAACCATTGGTCTTTAATATCTGTCAAAATGAATGGACTCAGTTCACCAATAAAAAATGCAGGCTAACAGACAGGATGCTTAAACAGGATCCATCTGCTATATACAAGAAACACAGATAGTAAAGGGCTAGAAAAAAAATGCTTTTATAAACAAAGGCATCCAGAAAACAAGGTGGAATATCCATAAATATCTACATACTCACAAACAAAAATAAAATCCACAAAGAAGTGTCTCAGTTCTGAATATCTATGATCCAAGTGCAAGAAAACAAACATTCACAAAAAATTACTAAGCCTAAATCACACACTAAAGCATACACAGACATCAAAACCTCACTCTCACAAACAGGTCATCAAGACTGAAAATAAACAGAGACAGAGGTTATGAATCAAATGGATATAACAAATAACTACAGAATATTTCACTTGAAGAAAAAATATACCTTTACCCACCATCTCATGGAACCTTCCTCAAAATTAAACATAGGGGTTGGGGATTTGGCTCAGGGGTAGAGCGCTTGCCTAGCAAGCGCAAGGCCCTGGGTTCGGTCCCCAGCTCCGAAAAAAAAAAAAAAAAAGAAAAAGAAAAGAAAAGAAAGAAAATTAAACATATACTCAGTTGGTCATGAAGAAAATCTCAACAGAAAATGAAGAATGAAATAATACCTTGTATCATATCAGGTCACCATAGATTAACGCTGAACTTCAACAACAAGAGAAATGACAAAAACCCTACAAACTCTTGTAAACAACTTTCTACTAAATCATGACTGGGCCAATGAAGAAATTAAAGACTTTCAAGAATTCAATGAAAATGAAGGCACAGCACACCCCAATTTATGGAACATAACAAAAGCACTGGTAAAAAGAAATTTCACAACACTAAATGATTTCATGAAAAAATGAGAGAGATTGCATACTAGCAATTTGAAGGCATACCTGAAAGCTCTAGAACAAAAAGAGGGGAACATACGCAGAAGGAGTAGACAGCAGGAAATAATCAAACTTAAGGCTGAAATGAAGGAATTAGAAATAAAGATAACAGTACAAAGAATTAGCAAAACCAAAGCTGGATCTTTCAGAAAATAAACAAGATAGATAAATTTTTAGCCAAACTGACTACAAGGAATACAGAAAATATCCAAATTAACAAAATCATAAATGGAAACAGAGACATAACAAAAACTGAGGAAATTCAGAAAAACATTAGATCTTACTACAACAGCCTATAATTGACAAAACTGGAAAATCTGGATGAAATGGACAATTTTCTAGACAAATACCAGGTACTAAAGTTATAATAGGATCAGATAATCCATCTAAATTGTCCCATAACCCCTTAAAACATAGAAGCAATCATAAAATGTCTTCCAGACCAAAAAACAAACCAAAAAAAAAAACCAAACAACAACAAAAACAAAACCCAGGACCAGATAGATTTAGTGCAGAATTATATTAGACCTTCAAAGAAGACCTAATATCAATACTCTTCAAACTGTTCCACATAATAGACACATGAGCAACACTGCCCAATTATTTCCATGAAACCCAAATTATTCTGGTACCTAAACCACACAAAGACCCAACAAAGAAAGAGAACTTTAGACCACTTCCCCCTATGAATATTGATGCAAAAATACTGAAATAATTCTCAAGAACAAATCAAAATGATCATCCACCCTGATCAAGTATACTTCATCGTAGGGATGCAGAAATGGTTCAATATAAGGAGATGCATCAACTTAATCCACTACATAAACCCATTCAAATGGACAAAAATGATCATCTCATTAGATGCTGAGATAGCAGTTGACAAAATTCAACAACTGTACATCGCAGAGTCTTGGAAAGATAAGGTATTAATGGCCCCTTACCTAAACAGTAAAAGCAATATACAGTAAACCAGTAACATCAAACTAAATGGAGAGAAACTTGAAGTAATTACTCTAAAATCTGGGACTGGACAAGGCTGCCCACTCTTTCCCTATCTCTTTAATAAAGTACTCAAAATCCTAGCCAGAGCATTTAGACAACAAAAGAAGGGTAATGGGATACAAATTGGAAAGGACAAAGTAAAAATATCACAATTTGCAGGTGATATAAGAGTATAATTAAGTGATCCCAAAACTTTCACCAGCACATTTCTACACCTTATAAACAACTTCAGGAAAGTGGCTGGATATAAAATTAACCCAAACAAATCTGTAGACTTCCTCTACTCAAAGGAAAATCAGGCTGAGAAAGAAATTAGGGAAATAACACCTGTCACAATAGTCACAAATAAAATCAAATATCATAGTGTGACTCTCACTAAGCAAGTGAAAAAGCTGTATGACAAGAACTTCAAGTCTCTGAAGAAAGAAACTGCTCTGAAGATCTCAGAAGATGGAAAGGTCTCCCATGCTTATGAATTAGCAGGAATAACATAGTAAAAATGGCCATCTTGCCAAAAGCAATCTACTTATTCAATGCAATCCCCTTCAAAATTCCAACTCAATTCTTCATAGAGTTAGAAAGAGCAATTTGCAAATTTGTCTGGAATAACAAAAACCCAGGATAGTGAAAAATACCCTCAACAATAAAAGAACTTTTGGAGAATCACCATCCCTGACCTCAAGCTGTATTACAAGGCAATCATGATAAAAACTGAATAGTCTTTGTACAGGGACAGGCAAGTAGATCAATGGAATAGAATTGAAGTTCCAGAAATTAACCCGCACACCTATAGTCATTTGATCTTCAACAAAGGAGCTAAAACTATCCAGTAGAAAAAAAGAAAGCATTTTCACCAAATGGTGCTGGACCAACAGGAGATCAGCATGTAGAAGAATTCAAATTGATCCATTCTTATCTCCTTATACAACGCTCAAGTCCAAGTGGATTAAGGACTTCCACATAAAACCAGTCTGACTGAAACAAATAGGAGAAAAAGTGGAGAAGAGTTTCAAATACATGAGCACTGGGGAAAATTCCCTAAACAGAACACCAATGTCTCATACTCTAAGATCAATAATCAACAGATGACACTTCATTAAATTGTAAAGCTTCTGTGAGGCAAAGGACACTGTCAATAGGACAAAACAGCAACCCACAGATTGGAAAAAGATCTTTACTAATCCTGCATCTGATAGAACACTAATATCCAACAAATCCAAAGAACTCAAGAAATTAGATTCCAGAGGATCAAAGAACCCTATTTAAAAAGTGGGATATGGAGCTTAACATAGAATTCTCAATTGAGGAATATTGAATGGCCAAGAAGCACCTAAAAAAATGTTCAACATCTTTAGTCATCTAGGAAGTGCAAATCAAAATGGCCCTGAATTCCACCTCATACCAGTCAAAATGGCTGAGATTAAAAACTCAGGTAAAAGTCAATACTATAGAGGATGTGTGGAAAGAGGAACACTCCTCTGTTGTTGGTGGGATGGCAAGCTGGTACAACCACTCTGGAAATCAGTCTGGCAGTTCTTCAGAAAATAGACATAATACTACATGAGCACCTATCTAACACTCCTGGGTATATACCCAAAAGATGTTCCAACATATAAAAAGGACACATGCTCTCCTATGTTCCTAGTAACCTTATTTTTAATAGCCAAAAGCTAGAAACAACACAGCTGTCCCTCTACCGAGGAATGAATGTAGAAATTTTGTATATTCACACAATAGAGCTATTAAAAACAATGAAATGCTTAGCCAATTGAAACTATAAAGTATCATCCTGAGTGACCTAACCCAGTCACAAAAGAACGCCCATATGTACTTACTGATAAGTGGTTATTAGACAAAAAACCCAGAATACTCATAATACAACTCACAGACCATGAAGCTCAAGAAGAAAGAATACCAATTTGTGGATGCTTCAATCCTTCTTAGAAGAGAAACAAAATACAGGAGTTAGAGTGTGGGAGGACTTGGGACTAAAAGAAGAAGGAGAGGGGAACAAGAAGGGCAAGGTATGAGTGGAGATGGGGATGTTATAAAGAGGGTAGGGATATTGAACAAGGTATATAGTAATGGGGAATGGAAATAGCCACCAGTAAGTACCAGATGCCAGGGAAGTAAGAAGCTCCCAGGACCCAACGAGATTGAGAATAGCTGAAATGCCCAACAAATGGGAGGGTGAACCTGTAAAGACAATATCCAGAGGTTAGGCAAGACTTCCATTTGTGGACTGGGACCAGCAACGAATGGCCAAATTTGTAACCTAACCCAGAATTGCTCTTCTCTAAAGGAAATACAGAGCAGAGACTGAAAGAAAGGCCATCCAGAGACTATCGACCCTGGGGTCCATCCCATATACAGACACCATACCCAGACACTATTGCTGGTGCCAAGAAGTGCATGCTGACAGGAGCCTGATGTAGCTGTCTCCTTAGGGTCTCTGCTAGAGCTTGACAAATATAGAGACAAATGCTCGCAGTCAACCCCAATGTAGGAGTTAGAGAAAGGATTTGTAGGAGCTGAAGGGGTTTGCAATCCCATAGGAAGAACAACAATATCAACCAACTCCAGAGCTCCACTCAGAACTCCCATGGAGTAAACCACCAACCAAAGAGTTCACATGAAGTAACCCATGGCTCCAGCCACATATGTAGCAGAGGATGGCCTTTTCTGGAATCAGTGGAAAAAGAGACCCTTGATCCTCTGAAGGCTCCATGCCCCAGTGTAGGGGCATGCTAGGGCAGTGAGGTGGGAGTAGGTAGATGAGGGAGCATCCTCATAGAAGCAGGAGAAGAGGCCTTGGTTAGAGGGTTTTAGGAGCAGAAACTGGGAAAGGGGTTAACATTTGAAATATAAATAAATAAACATCCAGTAAAATAAGTCAGACAGCATGTGGTTTTTGTACATTTTTCTTTTGCCTGCACCTTAGGAAGCCTACTGTAGCTGTTTTCTTCTTAGCTTATTTTATTCATCCACTCCATAGTACATATTTTCCACATATATTCTAAAACATTTAATATTGGTTCCTCACATTTCTTCTGAGGTGTTATTCACTGAATTTTTATTTAACCTGTTAAATATCTTTTTTATTAGATATGCTATCATACAATTGTAGCTAATCAATTGACTTTGCCTTAATTTACTATCTTTGCAAAAAGACAAGTCCAATATTACTATTCAGTGTATACAACTACATTCAGGAAAATTCTTATTAAAGAACTATAGTATATAATGATTTCCTATTGGATAGCTGGATTTCATAGTGTAAAATTCCAATGTTGTGTAAATGAAATTGATGTTTCTAAGTACTATCACATAAATAAGACAAATATAATAAGGAACCAAAGGTGTTTTTAAGTTAAAAAATGCATTGGATATGAGCATGATTCCTGGAGCAAATGCAAGATTTAATCAAAGAAAGTTCTAAAGATTCTGTCACTTTGCTAATACAGTTCAAATTAAAGTAAACAAACACTACAGTATTGAGATAAGGATGGAGATTCATGTAATGTCTTCTATGATTTACATATTAATATTCTTTAAAGATTCTGATATTCACAGCTAAAAGTTGCAGAAAAAGATTTTCTTTTAATCTGTGATTCATCAAACTATCTGTAGGCCTGTGGTGTTATAATTACTTTGAGTGTCACCATTCCCTCTGAAGTCCCCTTTATAAGCAACATCCATGTACCTCTTTGGTTCCAGCATATTGTGTATTGGTTTCCAAGCTGGAAATTATAAACCCTTTACTTTCTACTTTGTTCATAAGAGTCAGCTCTGTTTTCTAAGGTGTCAAGATTTTCATTAAGCAGACAGAATCCAATTCCTGCTTCTGAGAAGCCTGTTTGCCCTGGCTCTGACTTCACAGTGGAGTGAGTGACACAGCAAGGCTGTTTTCACTTGTAGACCCTTCAAGGATATCATTTTAGCATTTCTTTTCTTTTTATAGTATGAAATATCAGACAGAGAGTTAATTCCTTCATTCTGCCAAGTAGTCATTAAAAGTCTGTGCCTGGATTAACCATGGAGGTTTCTAAATGGAGAAATCTTCTGTGTTTCAGTAGGTGGACATGATCAGGCAGGCTAGAGGGGTTGCACCTGTGAGAGAAAGTTTCATCTCTAATGATACCATTCATTCTACGGAGAGTAGGGATTTCTAGTTTCAGAAAAGAGACTATCAAGTTGTTGTAGGCAATATCTTGTCATAACAGAATTCTATATTACAAACATATTGCAGATTGTGGTTAAAAGTGAAGTGCTATTCAAGTCTCTTTGCATATCTTTTTACTTGTGAAGCTTCATAGCGGTGGTGGCATAGTTAATAGCATAAGCTACTCTGAGATGATTAGGCCATTAAAAATTCTTCCCTTAGAAGGGATTAATTCTGGGAAGAGGAAAAACCAAACAGAAAGAGTCACTAATATAAAAAATCACTAGATAGGAATGAAAAAGGTCCCCTGCGTTCAGGAACCTGTGTGAAAATCAAATGGTATTAAATTAGCCATAGCTAAGTGTGAGCTAATATGAGGTGGGAAACAATGGATAGTGCTGAATTTGGTTTTGTTGGTGATGGCAAAGATACCAGTGAGAGGTGATTCATTAGTGATCTTTTTTCTTTTTTAATATCTAGATTCATTACAAAAATAGGTGGTCTAAACACTGTCAAAGAGTGTTTTGAAAATGTTCATGTATTGAAATATATTGGAAGTTGTAGATCATATATTCCCTTGAGCCTGGAGATATGTTTGTTTACTGTCTAAACTTTATACTGTCTAAACTGTAAACTGACTGTATAAGCAAAGGAAATTTTTAAAGTAAAATAAAGTAAAGAAACTCTTTAAAGTAAAGATTTCTGAGCTTAGCAGTTTAATTCACATCCACAGTGTGGATGATGCTCCAAATCCCAGCTTCTAAAACCAAGATGACTTCTCATAACTCAACTAAGTATGTTCTATTTCAGACATTCTATTCTATCCATACTATCAAATCTAATGACAATTTCAGCAAAATTAAACAACAAAAGAAAAAGCAGCTGACTGTTGTAGTATAATGTGTTTGTATTTATGTATTTCTTGTGACCTTCATTATAGGCCGTAATCAAAATGTTAGCTGAGCATTCATGTGCACAATTAGTTTTTCCATCGGATGGATATATGGGAAGAAGGCTTCCCCATCCACATACTGGATCCAAGGCTTCTAAATGAACTCTTCCCTCAGTGAACTGTGACTGTGAGAGAGATAGGACCAGTCCAAGTGAGTCATGTTGTTTCCATTAGTAACTCTATGAACCTGGTAAGAATCTAACCATTCAAATCAGAATAGCCTAGGAACCCTGACTTTGCACATTTGTTTTAATCTTACAAAACTCACTCTTTTTTGAATTCAGAAGTATTGTGCTATTGGCAGAAATTTTTGATGAGAAATTCTGTTTCTTACAACTTTTACCTTCACTTTGTACCAAGGAGAAACAGCTTTTAAAGGTAAAATATACTTTATAGTAACCATTTATATAATTTGGAGAAATAATTTTGTAATTATTGTTAAATAAAGCAATTATTTTGGCAACACGCTCCTTGACTGGTATTTCTATTTGTCTTAGGCTTCTTTTATATAGCAGCACAGCTCATTCTAATATAGTGCGCTATAGAAAGGATGGTTTCATGCCTAATACAGAAAGCCAGGCAGCCTTCATCTATTCACCCTGTCATTTCAAGGCACATGAGATTTTGCATGAACCCTAAAGGTCCTATCATGAAAAGTTATTTGTAAAAGGATAAAGCCACAGTCACCAACTTTGCTATTTCTTCAGGACTTTTTCTTTCTTTTCTTTGTTTTTGTCTATGTTTATTTTTATCATTCTTTATTGTCTTTCTATTTTTCTTTCTCTCTTTCTCATTCATATACATATATACATATATAGATATAGATATAGATATAGATATAGATATAGATATAGATATCCTTAGTTGCCCCTACACACACACACACACACACACACACACACACACACACACACACACACGCACACACACACACAGAGTTGGTGCTAGAATCAAATTTAGGGCACAGTGCAAGATAGCCCTCAGTTATTTTTCTTTTTTTTCTTTTTTTTGGGCAGTCTCCCTACAAAAAGATGATGACTAGGGTCTATGTTTGCACTGGAGGTGCCTTCTGTGTTTTAGCCTTGGTGATCTTAGCAATTTTAAGCCAGTCAACAATATCTGATTTTAAGAATATAGCACTGTGCGAAGATGGTCATGTACCTTTAGATGTCTCAGGAACTGAAAGTTCAGAGATGGAAATGTCTCACACCATCATGATCCTGATGAACTCAATGGCTGCGATGAATTCAACTGCTGTATCCGTTAGCTCCCAGTAAATAGGAGAGAAATTAATTGCAGTTACTAACAGCATGACAGTTCCAGAAAAGCCTTTCCCTGCTTTTGGATAAATTTTGTTTAGAATGATTCAAAACAGTAATGATTCTTTTTATTTTTTTCATCTTTATTAACTAGAGTATTTCTTATTTATATTTCAATTGTTATTCACCTTCCCTGTTGCTGGGCCAACATCTCCCTAACCCCTACTCTTCCCCTTCTCTATGAGGATTCTCCCGATCCTCCCCCCATAACCACTCTCCCCCCAACAATCGCGTTCGCTAGGGGTTCAGTCTTGGCAGGACCAAGGGCATCCTTCCACTGGTGCTCTTACTAGGCTATTCATTGCTACGTATGCAGTTGGAGTCCAGGGTCAGTCCATGTATAGTCTTCGGGTAGTGGCTTATTCCCTGGAAACTCTGGTTGGTTGGCATTCTTGTTCCTGTGGGGTCTCAAGCCCCTTCAAGCTCTTTTAGTCCTTTCTAACATTCCTTCAACCGGGTTCCCATTCTCAGTTCAGTGGTTTAATGATGGCATTCGCCTATGAATTTGCTGTATTCTGGCTGTGTCTCTCAGGAGACATCTACATCCAGTTCCTGTCAGCCTGCACTTCTTTGCTTCAACCATCTTATCTAGTTTGGTGGCTGTATATGTATGGGCCACATGTGGGGCAGGCTCTGAATGGGTGTTCCTTCTGCTTCTGGTCTAAACTTTGCCTCCCTGCCAAGGGTATTCTTATTCCCCTTTTAAAGAAGGAGTGAAGCATTCACATTTTGGTCATCCTTCTTGAGTTTCATGTGTTATGTGCATCTAGGGTAATTCGAGCATATGGGCTAATATCCACTCTTCAAGGAGTGCATACATGTATGTTTTTCTGTGATTGGGTTACCTCACTCAGGATGATATTTTCCAGTTGCATCCATTTGGCTATGAATTTCATAAAATCATTGTTTTTGATAGCTGAATAGTACTCCGTTGTGTAGATGTACCACATTTTCTGTATCCATTCCTCTGTTGAAGGGCATCTGAGTTGTTTCCAGCTTCTGCCTATTATAAATAAGGTTGCAATGAAGATAGTGGGGCATATGTCTTTGTTATATGTTGGGGCATCTTTTCGGTATATGCCCAAGAGAGGTATAGCTATTTCTTCAGGTAGTGCAATGTCCAAGTTTCTGAGGAACCTCCAGACTGATTTCAAGAATTGTTTTACCAGTCTGCAATCCCACCAACACTGGAGGAGTGTTCCTCTTTCTCCGCATCCTCGCCAGCATCTGCTGTCAACTGAGTTTTTGATCTTAGCCATTCTCACTGGTGTGAGGTGAAATCTCAGTGTTGTTTTGATTTGCATTTCCCTTATGACTAAAGATGTTGAACATTTCTTTAGGTGTTTCTCAGCCATTCGGCATTCCTCAGCTGTGAATTCTTTGTTTAGCTCTGAACCCCATTTTTTAATAGGGTTATTTGTCTCCCTGCGGTCTAACTTCTTGAGTTCTTTGTATATTTTGAATATAAGGCCTCTATCTGTTGTAGGATTGGTAAAGATCTTTTCCCAATCTGTTGGTTGCCGTTTGTCCTAACCACAGTGTCCTTTGCCTTACAGAAGCTTTGCAGTTTTATGAGATCCCATTTGTCGATTCTTGATCTTAGAGCATAAGCCATTGGTGTTTTGTTCAGGAAATTTTTCCAGTGCCCATGTGTTCCAGATGCTTCCCTAGTTTTTCTTCTATTAGTTTGAGTGTATCTGGTTTGATGTGGAGGTCCTTGATCCACTTGGACTTAAGCTTTGTATAGGGTGATAACCATGGATCAATCTGCATTCTTCTACATGTTGACCTCCAGTTGAACCAGCACCATTTGCTGAAAATGCTATCTTTTTTCCATTCAATGGTTTTGGCTCCTTTGTCAAAAATCAAGTGACCATAGGTGTGTGGGTTCATTTCTGGGTCCTCAATTCTATACCATTGGCCTATCTGTCTGTCTCTGTACCAATACCATGTAGTTTTTATCACTACTGCTCTGTAATACTGCTTGAGTTCAGGGATAGTGATTCCCCCTGAAGTCCTTTTATTGTTGAGGATAGTTTTAGCTATCCTGGGTTTTTTGTTATTCCAGATGAATTTGCAAATTGTTCTGTCTAACTCTTTGAAGAATTGGATTGGTATTTTGATGGGGATTGCATTGAATCTGTAGATCGCTTTTGGTAGAATGGCCATTTTTACTATATTAATCCTGCCAATCCATGAGCATGGGAGATCTTTCCATCTTCTGAGGTCTTCTTCAATTTCTTTCTTCAGTGTCTTGAGGTTCTTATTGTACAGATCTTTTACTTGGTTGGTTAAAGTCACACCGAGGTACTTTATATTATTTGGGTCTATTATGAAGGGTGTCGTTTCCCTAATTTCTTTCTCGGGTTGTTTCTCTTTTGTGTAGAGGAAGGCTACTGATTTATTTGAGTTAATTTTATACCCAGCCACTTTGCTGAAGTTGTTTATCAGCTTTAGTAGTTCTCTGGTGGAACTTTTGGGATCACTTAAATATACTATCATATCATCTGCAAATAGTGATATTTTGACTTCTTCTTTTCCAATCTGTATCCCCTTGACCTCCTTTTGTTGTCTGATTGCTCTGGCTAGAACTTCAAGAACTATATTGAATAAGTAGGGAGAGAGTGGGCAGCCTTGTCTAGTCCCTCACTTTAGTGGGATTGCTTCAAGTTTCTCTCCATTTACTTAATGTTAGCAACTGGATTGCTGTATATGGCTTTTACTATGTTTAGGTATGGGCCTTGAATTCCTATTCTTTCCAGGAGTTTTATCATGAAGGGGTGTTGAATTTTGTCAAATGCTTTCTCAGCATCTAATGAAATGATCATGTGGTTTTGTTCTTTCAGTTTGTTTATATAATGGATCATGTTGATGGTTTTCCATATATTAAACCATCCCTGCAAGCCTGGGATGAAGCCTACTTGATCATGGTGGATGATTGTTTTGATGTGCTCTTGGATTCGGTTTGCCAGAATTTTAAGGAGTATTTTTGCGTCGATATTCATAAGGGAAATTGGTCTGAAGTTCTCTTTCTTTGTTGGGTCTTTGTGTGGTTTAGGTATAAGAGTAATTGTGGCTTCATAGAAGGAATTCGGTAGTGATCCATCTGCTTCAATTTTGTGGAATAGTTTGGATAATATTGGTATGAGGTCTTCTAAGAAGGTTTGATAGAATTCTGCACTAAACCGGTCTGGACCTGGGCTCTTTTTGGTTAGGAGACCTTTAATGACTGCTTCTATTTCCTTAGGAGTTATGGGGTTGTTTAACTGGTTTATCTGTTCCTGATTTAACTTCGGTACCTGGTATCTGTCTAGGAAATTGTCCATTTCCTGTAGATTTTCAAGTTTTGTTGAATATAGGCTTTTATATTAAGATCTGATGATTTTTTTAAATTTCCTCTGAATCTGTAGTTATGTCTCCCTTTTCATTTCTGATTTTGTTAATTTGGACACATTCCCTGTGTCCTCTCGTTAGTCTGGCTAAGGGTTTATCTATCTTGTTGATTTTCTCAAAGAACCAACTTTTAGTTCTGTTGATTCTTTCTATGGTCCTTTTTGTTTCGACTTGGTTGATTTCAGCTCTGATTTTGATTATTTCCTGCCTTCTACTCCTCCTGGGTGTATTTGCTTCTTTTTGTTCTAGAGCTTTTAGGTGTGCTGTCAAGCTGCTGACATATGCTCTTTCCTGTTTCTTTCTGCAGGCACTCAGCGCTATGAGTTTTCCTCTTAGCGCAGCTTTCATTGTGTCCCATAAGTTTGGGTATGTTGTATCTTCATTTTCATTAAATTCTAAAAAGTTTTTAATTTCTTTCTTTATTTCTTCCTTGACCAGGTTATCATTGAGTAGAGCATTGTTCAATTTCCACGTATATGTGTAGCCCCGGCATTTTAAGAGTGTGTGTATGTGTGTGTGTGTGTGTGTGTGTGTGTGTGTGTGTGTGTGTGTGTTTGTGTATGTTTACATATGAGCCTGAAATTATGAGGAGAATTATGTTCCTACTTTGATGAATGTTCCATTGCATCTGTACCTTACTTTTAATAGGATGGCTATTTTTGCTATATTAATTATAGCAATCCATGAACTTGGTAGCGGAGACCTTCCCATCTTCTCATGTATTCTTCAATCTCTTTCTTCAATGTCTTAAATTTTTTCTCATACAATTATTTTCTTTTGCTTCATTAGGGTTAACTTAAGATAAATTTTGAGTCTACTCTGAAAAGTTATTTCCCTGACTTCTTTATCACTTTATATGTCAATTGTATATAGGAAGGCTACTGATTTTTGTGTTTTATTTTTGTATCCTCTTCCTTTGCAGACGGTATTTATCAGCTGTAGTAGTTTCCTGGGGTGATTTATGTATTCATTCATATCATCTTCAAATAAATATACTTTGTCTTCTTTATTTCTGACTTTTATCCCCCTGATCTCCTTCAGTTGTCTTGTTACTGTAGCTATGAATTCAGGTACTATATTGAACGGGTATTGAGTTTACAATCTTGTCTACTACAGTAAAATTTACTTAGTTTCTGTAAGCAACAATGAGTTGTTCACATTGAAAATGACAGGGCCTCATCTTCATATTGCAATGACACCAAGTTCTTTGAACCAAAATGCTCAAATATGAATTGCTAGTCATTGATGTTTTTATCTACCCTGTATTGCACTGTTTGTCTCAGGAAAAAAATTTCTTAGGACTCTTGGTCTTCTGATTCTCAGGTAGGTTTAGCTAATAGTAGCCATGTGCCAAGGACTGCACCAAGTGACTCCTTGGTAGTCCCATGTTCCAAAACACCTTCTGTGGTCTCAGTGAAAAATAGGCTATCTGGCTGCCATGGCCAGATCTTGGTACCATCTAATATTGTCTGACCTCTCTGACTCTATAGACATACATGTTTAGACTTCTAGCTTAACTGAATACTTCCTTCCATCCTTGCATATTTTCTCAGTTCTTTCTATGTTATAAATTCAGGTAATTGCATGCCTCTGTAGGAAATACATAAAATGTGCCCTTTATTTTCAACTGAGGCCACAGTTATTTGCTTCAATCCATTGCCCAAAACAGTGTACATTTTCCTCTGCCACTCATTCACATATAATAGGTGATGGTGCTTTGAGCATAAATTTGTAGAGCCCATAAAGCTCTAGGAAAAGAAAGAATTAGGAGAAGAAAGACAGTGAATGGTGGCATGATAAAGGACAATGATCTTCAAATACAAAGTCATTTCTTAGTGGTAGAGTAAAAAAAAAATCTGAACAATAGAATCTCTGGGCTAACATTTCAGTTAAACTGGTTCAACCACTTTGATCAAGGGATCTCCCCCCAGGAATGTAGAACCACTTTAAGGAACAAGAAAGAGATAGGCAGAATGTTCATTCATTTAATGAGACACTGTACTTTCCTTCCCAGGATTCTCACCCCTGGTGCAGTAGGTTAAGAGCAAGAGCCACATAAGAATTTTAAATCTGCATTCTTTTCTAAACTTGTTTGATAAAGCAGGTAACAAGTAGGGTTATCCTTGTCCTCTTGACCTTGGGTCCAGCTGACAAAATCATTCTAGGAAGCCCTCAGAAAAGGTGATGACCTTCCTCTAGGATCATTCCTATATTTGCATCTTCTCATTGAGAGAAATGCGGTTTCTAATTAGCAAAGGTCTTTCTTATATCTACTAATGATTTAAGATGGTGAATCAACTTGACATTCATTATAGGTACCATCTGAGAATGTATTACTGTGAACTCTAAATTTTTGCTATCTCACTTTTTAAAATTTATTTTCACTTCAAATTTTGTCCTCCTTCCCACTTACCACTCCACACCCACTCCCCTTCCTCTTTGCCTCTATGATGGTGCTCCCCCACTCTGCCATTCCAGCCTCATCACTCTAGCATCCACTTACACGGAGGTATCAAGAATTCACAGGACCAAGGGCCTCCCCTCCCATTGATACCAGATAAGACAAATATCTGCTACATATGTTGCTGGAGCCATAGATTCCTCCATGTGTACTCTTTGGTTGGTAGTTTAGTCCCTGGGATCTCTGGGTGGTAGTTCAGTTGACATTGTTCTTCCTATGGGGTTCAATTGCCTTCAGGTCCTTCATTCCTTCCCCTACTCTTCCACTGGGATCATGGGGCTCAATCTGAAGGTTGCTTTGAGTATTTTTGTCTGTATTGGTCAGGAAGTGGCAGAGCCCCTTGAGAGACAACTATACCAGGTTCCTGTCAACAAACACTTTGGAATATCAGAAATAGTGCCAGGGTTTGATCTCTGCAGGTATAAATGATCCTTCGGTGGGGTGGTATTTCCTTCAGTCTCTGTTCATTTTTTAAATTTTATTGGATATTTTATATAATAATATTTCAAAAGTTTTCTCCTTTCCCCCTCTACCAGACACTCCTCCCCCTGCTTCTATGAAGATGCTCCCATTTCCAACAACTCACTCCCTCCTCAATGCCTTAGGATTTCCCTACACTGGAGAAATGAGCCTTCACAGGACCAAGGTTGTCTCCTCCTATTGATGCCAGACAATGCCATTCTTGGCTACATATGTTTCTGGAGCCATGGGTCCTTGCATGTGTACTCATTGCTCAATGATTTGATCCCTGGGAGCTGTAAGGGGTTCTGCTCAGTTGGTATTGTTGTTCTTCTATGGTGTTGCAAACCCCATCAGCTTCTTCAGTCCTTTCTCTCATTCCTCCATTGAGGTCCCCCTTCTCAGTCCGATGGTTAGCTGCAAGCATCCTCATCTATATCAGTAAGACTCTGGCAGAGCCTCTCATGAGACCTCCATATCAGACTCCTGTCAGCAAGCAATTTTTGGCATCAGTAATAGTAACTGGGTTTGGTGGCTGCATATGGAATGGATCTACAGTTGGGTCAGGCTCTAGATGACCTTTACTTAAGTCAATGGTCCACTCTTTATCCCTGTATTTCTTCCCATGACTATTTTGTTCTCACTTCTAAAAAGACTGAAGGATCCACATTTTTGTCTTCCTTCTCCCTGAGCTTCATATTGTTTCTTGGGAATTGTGAGCTCTTGAGCTAATATCCACTTATCAGTAAGTAAATACCATTTGTGTTCTTTTGTGACTCCGTTACTTCACTCAGGATGCTATTTTCTATCGCCCTTTATTTGCCTAAGAATTTCAAGTAGTCATTGTTTTAATAGCTCCATTGTGTAAATGTACCACATTTTCTGTTTCCATTCCTTTGTTGAAGGACATCTGGGTTCTTTCCAGTTGCTGGCTATTATTAATAAGACTGCTATAAGTATAGTGCCTTATTTATCACTTATACATTGGAGAATCTTTTGGTTGTATGCTCAGGAGAGGTATAACTAGGTCTTCAAGTAGTACTTGTACAATATTCTGAGGAACTGTCAGATAGATTTTTAGAGTGGTGAGATAACCCAATCACAAAAAAAAAACACACATGGTATGCACTCACTGATAAGTGGATATTAGTCCAAAAGCTTGGATTACCCAAGATACAATGCACAGACTACATGAAGAAGAAGGGCAATCAAAGTGTGGATGCTTTAGTCATTCTTACAAGGGAAAACAAAAATATTCATAGGAGGAGGTATGCAGACAAATTTTGGAGCAAGACTGAAGGAATAACCATTCAGAGCCTGCCCCCTGGGGATCCAACCCATATATACACACACACACATATATATATATATATATATATGTGTGTGTGTGTGTGTGTGTGTGTATGTATATGCATATGCATATGTATATGTATATGTATATATACAGCCACCAAACCCAGACATTATGCCAAGAAATGAATGCTGACAGGAGTCTGTTATAGCTGTCTCCTGAGAGCCTCTGCCAGAGGAGAATGTTCTCAGCCAACCATTGAACTGAGAACTGGGTCCCTACTGAGGAGTTAGTGAAAGGATTGAAGGAGCAGAAGGGTTTTGCAACTCCATAAGAACAACAATACCAACCAAACAGAGCTCACACGATCCAAAGAGCATACATGAACAGACCCATGGCTCTGCTGCATATGGATCAGATGGTGGCCTTTTTGGGCACCAAAGGGAGAAGAAGCCCTTTGATCTTTCCAAGGATGGGACCCCATTACCCACCCCTAGTATAGGAGAATATCAGTACTGGAAAGTGGGAAGGGTTGGGTGGTTTGGTGGGGGAAAGGGGATAATATTTGAACTTTAAATAAAAAAATCCAATAAAAGAAAATAGCCTTCTCAGTCCATTAAAAAAATAAGCCACAGAATAAAACAAAAAATTCTCAATTGAAGAATACTGAATGGCTGAGAAGCAACAAAAAGAAATGATCAAGACCCTTAGTAATAAGGAAAAAGCAAATCAAAACAACCCTGACATTTCACTTCACCCCAGTAGTAATTGGTAAGATCAAAAACCCAGGTGACAACAGATGCTGGCAAAGATGTGGTACAGTGCACCATTTGTGTGTGTGTGTGTGTGTGTGTGTGTGTGTGTGTGTGTGTGTGTGTGTGGGTGTGTGTATAATTGCAAGCTGGTACAACAACTCTGGAAATCTGTCTGGAGGTTCCTCAGAAAGTTGGACATGGTACTACCTGAGGACCCAGTTATACCACCCCTGGGCATGTATCCAAAAGATGCTCCAACATATAACAAGGACACATGTCTGCTATGTTAGCAGCAGCCTTATTTATAATAGCTGGAGTTTGTAAAGAAAACAGATGTTCTTCAACAGAGGAATGGATACAGAAAATGTGTACATCTACACAATGGAGTACTACTTAGCTATTAAAAACAATGACTTCATGAAATTCATAGGTAATTGAATGGAATTAGAAAATATCATGCTGAGTGAGGTAACACAATTACAAAAGACACACATGGTATGCACTCACTGATAAGTGGATGTTAGCCCAAAGCTCAGGTTTCCCAAGATACAATGCACAGACCACATGAACCTCAAGATGAAGGACAATCAAAGTGTGGATGCTTTAGACCTTCTTATAAGGGGGAACAAAAATATTCACAGCGGAAGATATTCAGACAAACTCTGTAGCAGAGAGTGAAGGAATGACCATTCAGAGCCTGCACCCTGGGGATCCAGCCCATATACAGCCATCAAACCCAGACAATATTGCTGTGCCAAGAAGTAAACGCTGACAGGTGCCTGATATAGTGGTTTCCTGAGAGGCTCTGGCAGAGTATGACAAATACAGAAATGAATGCTCTGAGTCAACCATAGAGCTGAGAATGGAGTCCACATTGGAGGAGTTAGAGAAAGGATTGAAGGTGCAGGAGTTTGCAACCCCAAGAAAACAACAATACCAACCAACCAGAGATCCCAAGGACTAAACCGCCATCCAAAGAGTAAACATGGGCAAACCCATGGCGCCAGTTGCATATTTAGAAGAGAATGGCATGCTTAGCACCGAAGGGAGGAGAAGCCCTTGGTCTTGCCAAGATTAGAGGCCGATCCCATCTCCCACCCACACCTCAGTGTAGGTGTATGTCAGGGCAGAGAGGCCGAAAAGGGTGGGTGCTTTGGACTGAGAAAGAGGAAAACATTTGAACTTTAAATTAAAAAAAAAATCCAAAAAACAAATAGTCTGCTCATTACATAAAAATAAAAATGGGGTACAGAGCTGAACAAAATAATTCTCAACTGAAGAATATCAGATGGCCGAGAAGTGACTAAAGAAATGTTCAACATCCTTAGTCATCAGGGAAATGCAAATCAAAACAACCCTGACATTCCACCTCACACCGGAAAGAATGGCTAAGTTAAAAAACTCATTGAGAGCTGAAAGTCAGCCACCAGGAGCACCTACAGTTCTAAGAGCAGAGGTCTAAGGCCAACTCCAAGTGATGTGCCTGGTGGACTCAGGACACACAAAACCAGAAGTCCTCTGGGACAGGGTACGTCTGGTTTCTGACTGTGCCCAGAACTGATCTGATCCTATCACACAGCTCCCTGCTCCCAAATCCCATAGGGAAGAGAGTTGAACACCCAGAAGTGTGGACAATTCTGAAACCATAGGACAGACTGCCACTTCTGCCCACCTTTGCCCACATCCCTGACCCAAAAGGAAAACGCATATTGCCTGTGAACACAGGAATATAGGAACAGCCAGCTACAGGAACCCACAGTCCAGGTCTGTGCCTGGAACTGAACTGAACCAGTCAAACAGTTTTCTGAACCCAAATCCCATGGGAGGGAGAGATGCACCTTCAGAAGTGCAGACACTCCTGAGAAATCACAGGAGATTACTCTCTGTCCACATTACCAACCCAAGAGGAAAACTCCTCGTCCTATCTGTACCCCCTGCCCCTGATAGGAACCTAGGAGCAGTTAGGGAACCAGACCCTTCAGGTTTCTACCCTCACAGAGGGCTGATAACCAGCTGCCAGGAGCATCTACATGCCTAAGAACAGAACACTCTGTTCCCATAACTGGCTGAAAGAAAACAGGAAAACAGGTCTACAGGACTGCTGGCAGTCAGGTCTAAAGGAGGGTCAAGTCACTGTCAGAAACAGAAAGACAAGCTAATGCCAGAGACAACCTGATGATGCTGATAGGCAAGTGCAGGAACCCAAGAAACAGAAACCAAGACAACTTGGCAACAGCAATTCCCAGTTCTCCCACCAAAGCAAATACTGGACATCCAAACACACCAGAAAAGCAAGATTTAGATTTAAAATCACATTTTATCATGATGTTGGAGGAAGTTAAGAAGGTCATAAATAACTATGTTAAGGAAATATAGGACAATACAAGTAAACATGTCAAAGCCCTTAAAGAGGAAACACGAAAATCCCTTAAAGAATTACAGAAAAACACAATCAAACAGGAGAATAAATTGAACAAAACCGTTCAGGAGTCTAAAATGGAAATAGAAACAGTAAAGAAAGCACCAAGTGAAACTACCTTGGAGATAGAAAACCTAGGGAAGAGATCAGTAGTCATAGATTTGAGCTTCACCAACAGAATGCAAGAGATAGAAGAGAGAATCTCAGAAGCAGAAGATACCATAGAAAATATCAACACACCATAAGGTAAAATGGAAAAAAGTCCTAGCCCAAAATGCACAGGAAATCCAGGACACAATGAGAAGATCCAACCTAAGGATAATAGGTATAGAAGAGAGTGAAGACTCCCAACTTAAAGGGCCAATATATATCTTCAACAAAGTTATAGAAGAAAATTTCCCTTATCTAAAGAAAGAGATGCCCATAAACATAGAAGAAGCCTATAGAACACCAAATAGATTGGACCAGAAAAGAAATTCTTCCTGTCACACAATAATCAAAGCACCAAATGCACAAAACAAAGAAAATATTAAAAGCAGTAAGAGAAAAAAGTCAAGTAACACATAAAGGCAGACCTATCAGAATTACACCAGACTTCTCACCAGAGACTATGAAAGCCAGAAGGTCCTGGACAGATGTCATACAGACCCTTAGAGAACATAAATGCCAGCCCAGGCTACTATATACAGCAAAACTCTCAATTTACATAGATAGAGAAACCAAGATATTCCATGACAAAATCAAAGTTACACAATATCTTCCTTCAAATCCAGCCCTACTGAGGAAACAGATGGAAAAGCCCAACACAAGGAGGGAAACTACACCCAAGAAAAAGCAAGAAAGTAATCTCATTGCAACAAAACCAAAAGAAGAGGGGCACAAAAACATAATCTCACCTCTAAATACAAAAATAATAGAAAGCAACAATCAGTATTCCTTAATATTTCTCAACATCAATGGAATCAATTTTCCCAATAAAAAGACATTGACTAACAGACTGGATATATAAAGTGTACACAGCATTTTGCTGCACACAGGAAACATACGTTAGAGACAAAGACAGCACACAGTATTGGTGGAGATTTCAACACCTCACTTTCACAATGGATAGGTCATGGAAACATAAATTAAAGAGAGACCTACAGAAACTAATACTAGTTTTGAACTAAATGGATTTAGTACATATTTATAGAACATTTCATCCTAAAACAAAAGTATATATATTCTTCTCAGCACCTCATAGTACCTTCTCAAAAACTTATGATATAATTGATCACATAACAGGCCTAAACAGATATAGGAAGATAGAAATAACCCCATGCATCCTATCAGATCACCACGGACTAAAACTGGTCTTCAATACAGTAACGAGAGAATGCCTACATATACATGGAAGTGGAACAACACTCTCCTCAATGAAAAGGTGGTCCAGGAAGATATAAAGAAAGAAATTAAGTATTTCTTCAAACTTAATAAAAATTAAGATACAACATATCCAAACTTATGGGATACAATGAAAGCAGTGCTAAGAGGAAAACTCAGAGCTCTGAGTGCCTGCAAAAAGAAACAGGAGAGAGCACACATCAGCAGCTTGACAGCACACGTAAAAGCTCTAGAATAAAAAGAGACAAATACACCCAGGAGGAGTAGAAGTCAGGACATCATAAAACTCAGGGTTGAAATCAACCAAGTAGAAATAAGAAGGAGTATACAAAGACTCAACAAAACCAGGAGTTTGTTCTTTAAGAAAATCAAGAGGATAGATAAACCCATAGCCAGACTAACCAGAAGGCACAGAGAGTGTATCCAAATTAGCAAAATCAGAAATGAAAAGAAAGACATAATGACAGAATGTGAGAAAACTTAAAAAAATTAGCTCCTATTACAAAAGCCTATATTCAACAAAACTGGAAAATCTGAAGGAAATCGACAATTATCTAGAAAAATTACCAGGTACCAAAGTTAAATCAGGAACAGGTAAACCATCTAAACAACACCATACTCCTAAAGAAAGAGAAGCAGTTATTAAAAGTCTCCCAACCAAAAATAGCCCAGGACCAGATGTGTTTAGTGTAGAATTCTATGAGACCGTCATAGAAGACCTCATACCAATACTGTACAAACTATTCCACAAAATAGAAACAGACAGTGTACTACCAAATTCCTTCTATGAAGCCACAATTACTCCTATACCCTAAAAAAAGACCCAAAAGAGTAAGAGAGCTTCAGACCAATTTCCCTTATGAATATTGACACAAAAATCCTAAATAAAATTCTTGCAAAGCAAATTCAAGAACAAATCAAAATGATCAAGTTGTTTTCATCCCAAAAATGAAGGGATAGTTCAATATAAGAAACTCCCATCAACATAATCTACTATATATTCAAACTCAGAGATAAAAACTACATGATCATTTCATTAGATGCTGAGAAAGCACTTGACAAAATTCAACATCTCTTCATGATAAAAGTCTTCGAAAGATCAGGAATTCAAGTCCCATACCTAAACATAATAAAAGCCATATACAGCAAGCAGTAGATAACATCAAACTAAATGGAGAGAAACTTGAAGCAATCCCACTAAAATCAGGGACTAGATAAGGCTCCCCACTCTTTCCCTACTTATTCAATATAGTACTTGAATTAATAGCCAGTGGAATCGGACAGTGAAAGAAGGTCAAAGGGATAAAAATTGGAAAGAAAGAAGTCAAAATATCATTATTTGCACATGATATGATAGTACACTTGAGTGACCTCAAAAGTTCTACCAGAAAACAACTAAGCCTGATAAACAATTTCAGCAAAGTGTCTGGGTAGTAAATTACTCAAACAAATCAGTAGTCTTCCTCTATTCAAAGGATAAACAGGCCGAGAAATTAATTAGGAAAATCACACCGTTCACAATACTTCCAAATAATATAAAACAGCTCAGTGTGACTTTAACCAAGCATGTGAAAGTTTTTTATAACAAGGACTTCAAGTTTCTGAGGAAAGAAATTGAAGATCTCAGAAGACGGAAAGATCTCCCATGCTCTTGGATTGGCAGGATTAATATAGTAATGATGGCCATTTTGCCAAAAGCGATGTATGAATTCAATGCAATCCCTATCAAAATTACAACTCAATTTTCATAGAATTAAAAAGAGTAATTTGCAAATTTATTTGGAATAAGAAAAAACCCAGGATAGCGAAAACTATACTCAACAATAAAAAACTTCTGGGGAAATCACCGTCCCTGACCACAAGCAGTGTTACAGAGCAATAGTGCTAAAATCTGTATGATATTGGTACAGAGACAGGCAGATAAATTAGTGGAATAGAATTGAAGATGCAGAAATGAACCCACTCACTTATGGTCACTTGATCTTTGACAAAGGAGCTCAAATGTTCATGGGAAAAAAGATTGTATTTTCTTTTTTTTTCTTTTTTCTTTTTTCACTGTATATGTTTCTTTAGTTACATTTCAAATATCATTCCATTTCCAGGTTTCCTGTCCTTAAGCCCCATCCCCTCTCCCTTTGCCATACAGGTGTTCCCCACACCCACCCCCCTTCCTGCTCCAATCCAACATTCCCCTGCACTGGGAGGTCCAACCTTGGCAGGACCAAGGGCTACCCTTCCACTGGTGCCTCAACAAAGCTATTCTAGGCTACATATGCAGTTGGAAACCTGGGTCAGTCCATGCATAGGTTTTTTTTTATCTTTATTAACTTGAGTATTTCTTATTTACATTTCAATTGTTATTCCCCTTCCCGGTTTCCGGGACAACATCCCCCTAAACCCTCCCTCTCCCCTACTATATGGCTACCCCTCCCCAACCTCCCCCAATTACCACCCTCCCCACAACAATCACGTTTTGATGTGTTCTTGGATTCAGTTTGCAAGAATTTTATTGAGTATTTTTGTGTCAATATTCATTAGCTAAATTGGTCTGAAGTTCTCTTTCTTTGTGTGGTTTCATTGTGTCCCATATGTTTGGGTATGTAGTATCTTCATTTTCATTAAATTCTAAGAATTCTTTAATTTATTTCTTTATTTCTTCCTTAACCCAGTTGTCATTGAGGAGAGAGCATTGTTCAACTTCTGTATATATTTGGAGTTTCTGTCATTATTGTTGTTATTGAAGACCAGTCTTATTCCGTGGTGATCTGATAGGATGCATGGGATTCTTCCTATATCTGATGAGGCCTGGTTTGTGATTGAGTATATGGTAAATTTTTGAGAAGATACAATGAAGTGCTGAGAAGAAGGTATATCCTTTTGTGTAAGGATGGAATGCTCTATAGATATCTGTTAAGTTCAATTGCTTCATAACTTCTGTTAGTTTCTCTATGTCTTTGCTTAATTTCTGTTTCCATGATCTGTCCATTGATTAGAGGGGGGTTGTTGAAATCTCCTCCAATTATCATATGAGGTACAATGTCTGTTTTGACCTTTAGTAAGGTTGCTTTCATGAATGTAGGTGTTCATTTAGGATTGAGAGTTCATCTTGGTGGATTTTTCCTTTGAATATGAAGTGTCCTTCCTTATCTTTTTTGATGACTTTTAGTTGAAAGTCAATTTTATTCACTATGAGAATGGCAATTCCAGCTTGTTTCTTTGGACCATTTGCTCAGAAAATTGTTTTCCAGCCATTCACTCTGAGGTAGTATCTGTCTTTGTCTCTGAGCTGTGTTTCTTGCATGCAGCAAAATGCTGGGTCCTCTTTACCTATCCATTCTGTTAGTCTTTGTCTTTTTATTGGAGAATTGAGTCTGTTGATGTTGAGAGATATTAAGGAATAGTAATTTCTGCTTCCTGTTATTTTCTTTTTTAGAAGTGGAATTGAGTTTTTGTGTCTCTCTTTTGGTTTCATTGCAAGGAGATTATATTTGTGCTTTCTGTACCATGTAGTTTCTCCCCTTTTGTTGAAGTTTTCCATCTATTATGCTTCGTAGGGCTAGATTTGTAGAAAGATATTGTGTAAATTTGGTTTCGTCATGTGATATCTTGGTTTCTCCATCTATGTTAATTGACAGTTTTCCTGGATACTATACCTTAGGCTGGCATTTGTGTTCTTTTAGGGTGTGTATGATATCTGTCTAGGATCTTCTGGCTTTCATAGTCTCTGGTGAGGAGTCTGATGTAATACTTAGAGGTCTGCCTTTATATATCACTTGTCCTTTTTCCCTTACTGCTTTTAATAGTCTTTCTTTCTTTTGTGCATTTCATGTTTTTTTCCATCTTTATTAAATTACTTACATTTCAAATGTTTTTCTCTTTTCTGGTTTCCATGCCAATGTCCCCCATTCCCACCCTCTTCCCTTCTATATGGGTGTTCCCTCCCAATCTTCCCCGCATTACCACCCTCCCCCCAAGAATCCCATTCACTAGGGGTTCAGCCTTGGCAGGACCAAGGGCTTCCCCTTCCACTGGTGCACTTACTAGGCTATTCATTACTACCTATGCAGTTGTTATTATTTGATGGGAGGAATCTATCTTCTGGTCCAATCTATTTGGAATTCTGTAGGTTTCTTGTATGTTTATAGGCATCTCTTCCTTTTGGTTAGGGAAGATTTCTTCTATAATTTCATTGAATATATTTACTGGCCCTTTAAGTTTGGAGTCTTCACTTTCTTCTACACCTATTATCCTTAGGTTTGATCTTCTCATTGTGTCTTGGATTTCCTGTATGTTTTGGGCTAGGAGCATTTTGCCTTTTACATTATCTTTGACAGTTGTGTCAATGTTTTCTATGGTATCTTCTGCCCATGAGATTATCTCTTCTATTTCTTCTATTCTGTTGGTGATGCTTGTATCTCTGGCTCCTTGTCTCTTCCTTAGGTTTTCTATATCCAGGGTTGTCTCCCTTTGTGCTTTCTTTATTGTTTCTATTTCCATTTTCAATTCCTTCACCTGTTTGGTTGTATTTTCTTGTAATTCTTTCAGGGATTTTTGTGTTTTCTCTCTAAGGGATTCTACTTGTTAAATCGTGTTTTCCTGCATTTCTTTAAGGGAGTTCTTTATGTCGTACTTAAAGTCCTCTGTCAATATTATAAAATGTAGTTTTAAATCCAAATCTTGGTTTTCCAGTGTGTTTCGATATCCAGTATTTTCTTTCATGGGAGATCTGGTCTCTGATGATGCCAAGTAGTATTGGTTTCTCTTGCTTAGGTTCCTGCATTTGCCTCTAGGCATTGGGTTGTCTCTGGTGTTTGCTTGTCTTGCTGTTTCTGATAGTGACTTGACCCTCCTGTAGGGCTCTGTGTCAGCACTCCTGTAGAACTATTTTCCTGTTTTCTTTAAGCCTTTTCTGAGAACAGGTGCTCTGATTTCAGGTGTGTAGGCGCTCCTGGTAACTGTCTTTCATCTCTAGGCATGGGCAGGAATCAGAAGGATCCTGCTCCTGATTGCTCCTTTTTCCTTGCACCCAGAGGACACAGTTGGCACTAAGCTATTCCCTCTTGAGTGTAGAATATGGGCAGAGGATAGTCTCCTCTGACTTCTCAGGACTGTCCACACTTCTGAGGGTCCAGCTCTCTCCCACACAGGATTTGGGTGCAGGGAGATGTTTGGCCTGCTCAGTTCAGTGCTCAGTGCAGACCAGAACTGCAGGTACTTGCAACTGACTGTTTCTATATTCCTTTGTCCATAGGCACTGTGCAGTTTCCCTTTGGAAAAGGTGTGTGGGCAGAGGTGTGCAGAAGCGGCAGTCTTACCTGCAGTCTCAGGATGTCTACACTTCCAAAAGATTGCATTTTCAACAAATGGTGCTTCTTCAACTGGAGGTTAGTACATAGAAGAATGCAAATCAATCCAGTCTTATCACCCTGTACAAAGCTTAAGTCCAAGTGGATCAAGGTCCTCAATATTAAACCAGATACACTCAAACTAACAGAAGAAAAAGTGGGGAAGAGTCTCAAACACATGGGCACTGGGGAAAATTTCCTGAAAAAAACACCAATGGCTTATGTTCTAAGATCAAGAATCAACAAATGGGACCTCATAAAACTGCAAAGCTTCTGTAAAGCAAAGAATACTGTCATTAGGACAAAACGGGCAACCAAACAGATTGCGAAATGATCTTTACCAATCTTACATCTGATAGATGCTAATAATATCCAATATATATACAGAGAACTCAAGAAGTTAGACTCTAGAAGCCGAATAACTCCATTAAAAAATAGGGTGAGGAGCTAACCAAAACATTTTCAGCTGAGGAATATTGAATGGCTGAGAAGCACGTAAAGCAATATTCAACATACTTAGTCATCAAGGAAATAAAAATCAAAACAACCCTGAGATTCAAAACTCAAGTGACAGCAGATGCTGGGGAGGATGTGGAGAAAGAGGAACACCCTTCCACTTAAGATTGATAGGTAAGATTGATGAAGCTAAGAAGTGCATGCTGACAGGAATTGGATGTAGATCTCTCCTGAGAGGCATGATCAGAGCATGTCAAATACAGAGGTGAATGCTAGTAGGAAATCACTGAACAGAGAACGGGACCCTAGTTGGAGGAATTAGAGAAAGGATTGAAAGAGCTGAAGGAGATTTCAACCCCATAAAAACAACAATGCCAATCAACCAGAGCTTCCAGGAACTAAACAATACCCAAAGACTATACATGGACTAACCCATGGCTGCAGCTGCACATGA